>NC_135503.1:60012077-60067077 GCF_052857255.1 Amblyomma americanum | reverse complement strand
GTATCGACCACCTGTTCCTTTACGCGGATACACATTTTGACGGCATCCTCACCTTCGTTTGTAAAAAAGCGAGCGTTCGCTCCATCTGTTGCTGTTATGAGTGGACTCGACAGTATGCTCCTTCTTCAACTTGGGACAAAGTCTCCTTGAGGCATGTGGGATAAAGTTTAAAAATGATAGTTCTATGCCAGAACTCATTGCAAAACCTATCTTGTAGTCCATCGCAGTCTCATAGGCTCTGCGAACGTTCGCGGCGTCATAGGGAAGGCGGTTAACATAAGACTGACATACTGTTCCTGTTCTTAGACGTGTAATTTCTTTGTGTTGCGGACATGCATTAACAAACACTTCTTTCAGCTTTTGCATGAAGAATACATCATTCACTATATATCTCCTCTATCTCCTTGATAAGCGGAAATCCTTCATTAAACACAGATGTCATGTGCAGCGGGTGCCTTCCGCCGGAGGCGATGGTTCACTCTATGTTAGGATCCTCGCAAGGAAATTGGATGAAACCTTGCTAGCAATGTCATAAGCAATGCATTGTGTGCGTTTACCTTAATTAAGACAGACGTGAAGTCCGCAAGAGACCGGCCACATCTGTAGTGGTGAGCACACCATCATCAGGTCATGGATGAACGCGCACACCCACTAACATATGGAAGATCATTAATTGTACACTAATTTCGAAGTGATGGGGGCAGAAAATTGCTTCGGGAATAGCTGTCCTTTTCGAAGGAATCTAACTCTGACCAACGGCAAGAAAGAGGAAATAAAAGTACATAGAAGGACATCTATGACAATGAAGCGTCTTTGTGGTCCGTTCTCTTGGAGAGATAAGCCCACTTTACCACGCATCTGAGTCTGAGTGCCCTGCCTGGAGCACCTTCCTTACGCATTTTGTTTAAGAGCTCTGAAATTGCCTAAAGTTTATTTCTTTAGAAGTTAGTGCATTGTGTTCCTGCTATTTATTAGTTACCTGCATCGCCCCGCAGGGCATTATAGCAGGGGGGTACAGACTTCATTTATAGGTATAAATCAATTATTGCAGTGCATGGAAAAATGCTTCGTTAGATGTAATACATACAATGCTCGATGGCAAACTGTTCCAGTCCCGAACAGTTCTAACAAAAAAAAAATAACGCAAGACGTCACCCTTGCAAGAAAATTCTCTGACCTTCAAGCAGTGGTCCAGTCGCTTTGATATATAATGAGGTGCCTGGATATATTGTTCGCGGTTTATGCCAGTTTTTGAATAAATCTCATGGAAAAATTTCATTCTGATGTACCTTCTACGGTCCTTCAACTCTTGCCAGTTAAGTTTTCGTTTGCTTTCCGTCATACTAACTTGCCAATTATAATTACCAAGAACAAATCTAACTGCCCTATTCTGAATTTTCTCTAATTTTCCTACACACTCAGATGTGTGTGGGTCCCAGCAAACACATCCATATTCAAGTATGGAGCCTACATAACTGAAATACAGCTGTGTTTTTAAGTTACTTTGTAAATGGCTAAAATTCCGCCGTAGAAAACCCAAACGTGACGCTGACTTATTCGCAATATAATTAATGTGCTTATTCCATCGTAAGTCCGATGTAAAAAAGACGCCTAGATATTTAAATGACTTGCTTATGTTGAGAGTAAAATCATTAATTCTATACCTTTACGGATGATTAACACGTTTTCTTGTGAAGGTGACGTGAACAGTTTTGTTTATTTTTAAGGACATGTCCCAACGTACACACCAGTCTGCCACAGTATCTAAATCAGTTTGCAGGATTTCTGAATCAGAAGTAGAATTTACTACTCTGTAAACAACACAATCATCGGCAAACATCCTGAATGAAGACTGTATGCCAACTGAAATATCATTAATATACAGCAAAAACAAAAGTGGTCCCAATACTAAGCCTTGGGGAACTCCCGACCTAACTGGTGCATACTGTGAAGAAATACCGTTCAGAACAACAGCCTGCCTTCGTAACGACCGATATTCTGCAATCCACGCAATTCCTTTACAATCCAGGTTATACGCTTTCAATTTGGAGAGACGAGGACTGTGCGCGACAACATCAAATGCTTTGCGGAAATCCAAGAAAACGCAGTCCACAATTTGTTGCTTATCGATTGCCGATGCCAAATTATGAACGAACTCTACCAGCTGCGTACTGCAGGAAAATCCACGCCTGAAACCATGTTGACTAGTGCATAGGAGATTGTGTTTGGTGAGATGGGCCATAACGAAACTATATATTACATGCTCCATAATTTTACAGGTTATGCTGGTTAAGGAAACGGGTGTGTAGTTCTGAACGGAGTTTCGCATACCACTCTTATGTATGGGCACGACACGCGCTACCTTCCAATCAGCAGGCAAGTCGGTTTCATTAAGAGACTTCTGGAACAGCCGGGTGAAATACAGACATAATCTATCCGCACAATTCCTTAAAATTGCGGCAGGAATATCATCAGGGCCACAAGCCTTAGCCTGATTCAAATCCTTCAATAATTTACGCATACCGTCAACACAAAAAGTAACTTCCGGCATGCAATCTATTTCAAGAGGTAATGCAAAACAGACAGAACGTGAACTAGGAGGCAAGAACACACATGAAATATAACGGCTAAACATTTCAACTTTAGCCTCATCATCATGGATGATTATCTCATCATTTTTCAGAGCAGGTACTGAGCTGTCATCCTTACCATTACGCTTCACATATCTCCAAACTTCTTTGGTGTCTCTGACAAATTTTTCTCCTAAATTCGAAAAATACAAGTCTTTAGCGATGTGAGACTTCTGTCTGAATTCATTTTTTATTGTTTTCAGCAAGGCCAAACACTCTGGCGATTTAGACAACTCGTATCTTCGATACATTCGTCGCTGTCTGCGAACAAGGGCACGTAACTCGGTGTTAAACCAGTGTTTATCGCGAGCTCTCTTACTTGATATAACGCTTGATGGAATAAAAGCTTCATGTAATTCGAACAATTTCTGTTTGAATGTATTCCATAGCTGTTCGATATTTAAGTTATCCGCGAGTTCATCAAAAGTTGGAAAGAACGAATCGAAAGCAGCACTAATCGCCTCGTAGTTGGCCCTGCTGTAGACATAAATCTTTCGCCTAGGTGGTTTTGCAACCTTCACATAGTGAACTAATAAATCTGCTAGAATAATATTGTGGTCGCTCAAACCACGCAACACTTGTACATTGCATACAACATCAGGCACGTTACACAGCAAGAGGTCGAGTACGTGACCAGTTCCGTCCGTTCGTGATGGCTCATGCACACACTGACAAAAGGTGTTGGAATCTAAAATGTCAAAAAAAGTTGAGTGTAAATTCGCTTGAGCTATATCTCTTGGTTCGTCAGCTGACCAGTCAATGTCCGGAAGGTTAAAGTCCCCCCCCCCCCCCCCCCTAAAACAAGGCATTCAGTGTTAATGGTTTCAAGAAAATGAGATAAGCCAACTAGCGGCTTTACAGAAGGACCAGGAGGCCTATAAAATAACCCAAGAACCATTGCTTTCCCGTTCGGCAGTCGTACTTTGCAAACTACCAATTCAGTTTCACTATCAGAGAATTCCATTTGAGCGCACGGGACACTTTTATGGACCAAAATAAACACTCCTCCGCCACGTGCACAACGGTTGCGACGAAAACACTCGTACGTGTCAGGAAATATTTCAGCGCTTGAGATGGTCGGATCGAGCCACGATTCTGTTCCCAAAACAAAGGTCGGTTGGACGGTACGAAGAAGAAAGTGAAAGTCATCAACTTTATTTTTTATACTGCGGCAATTGATTGACAAAATGCTGACTGGGCACATCGCAGAATGAACAGTGGTTTGTCATTGTTCCCGTACGGTGCCGGCTTCACTGTCCCATTGGAAACGCCTACTACCCAAATGAAGCGTATCATATTTCAGAACTGCTTTCACGCCTTTTTCGCCATTTTGTTTGGCATAATCCCATAATTTCTTTCTCTTATCACGGAGAGTACGGGACAACTATTCAGATATAGCAACATTAGATCCCTTGAGCTTGAATGCTTTTGCAAGCACAGCGTGGCGGTCTTTAAAGGAATTGAAGCGCACAATGATAGGCTGATTTTTTCCTTGGGAGAATTTACCCAGCCTATGAGCACGTTCAATAGACACGGAAGACAATTCCAGCTTCTCGGTGCACTGACTTATGATAAGCTCCTCAGACTTGGCTGCCGCCTCACTGTCATCAGAATCAGTTAAGCCGTAAAAAATCAAATTATTACGCCTTCCACGATTTTCGAAATCGTCTATTTTTGCAATCATGCTTGTCAGAACTTCATGATCTTTTCGTTGTTGATCTTCAACGTTGGCTAGAGCTGTTTCAATTGCGTCAATTTTTCCTAGCTTAGTTTCCAATACAACAAGCCGGGCTTTTACGTCAGTCAAGTCCGTGGTAAGCTGCGATAACTTGGAAAGAATTGTGGTTTGACCATTCAACAGCTCTTGAAATTGTTCAGCTGTTGCTGGGCCAGGGTTACTCTCAATATCCCCGCCAAAAAGCAACAAGATTAGCAGATAAAACGCTGGGCTACGAAAAACTGAAAAATGCCTCTTAACATACAGATGATTTGACAACACAAAACCGCGTGGCTTACAGGAAAAAGTAAGATAAAGCATTTTGGGTGGAACCGGCAAAATGTAGCGCGACGGTTTCAAAGGATGAAAAAGACCAACCTGCGTGAGCAGTAGAAAGCTTGTAAGGGTCACCGCCATCTCGCCGGTTCCACGCCCCCGGTTCCACACCTTGACATTAAAAAAAAAAACAGCCAGTTCTGCTTTTGACTTAGCACCGTGAGCATTCACTATAAAATACAGCTAAGTTCCTATGACAATGATCGTGTTTACAGGCTACTCCGGCGTGTTTACTACTGTTTGCCTGTGATGCATTTTGTCTTTATGAAATTGCTTTCCTTAATTATAACTCGAAAAAGGAGTCTGTGTGCTTCCTGTTTACTTTCACATCGTCAGTCACATTATATTTCTAGGTTATTAAAATCAGTTTTTCTTGCATGCCAAATTTTTCTTGAAATAACCTATTTCATGATTTAATGTTTTCTACAAATTTAAGCAAACATTTAACTGCACTGTTGCTTTCGACTGACTGCTGTATCTGCCAAATCAATTTGTTTCGCTGGAACGTTTCCTGTTTCCCCCTTGACATTATGTTCGAACACTGCAGATAAAAGATTATATATATCATTTTTTTTTCATTTCTCCCCAAGACCTCAGAGCGTATAGGGTACTTTGCGTGCGTTAAAATTGGCTCGTCAGGCCTAATTTTACGATAATAAATAGTATTGCCTTACATCCACATACCTGACTTTTACCAAAACGAATTTAGCTGGGCGAAGACAGCAAACACTCCCCTCGAATAATCGGCAAACGTTTATTTTTATACAGGTATCTACGGCGCTCTTCCGGACATTTTTGTTGGGGGGAAGGAATAATGGACAGAGACATAGGGTGCAATAAAGAAAAACGTCTATAATGTAATTAAAAAAGCTAACAATGCAACACAACATTTTTATCACAATGATGCACAAAGCAGTACGTAATGCAGATGTGAAAGATATATTTTCCTACAGGTTGAGCCTTTAATGAGTAACTGGTGCGTAAAATGGGAAATTTTCTTCCTCGCGTTATGAACATATCTTCATGAGCAGACAGACACTGCGAAAATTTTGCACATAAATGTTTTATTAATACATATTAGACGGTGCGTAATTATTTCTTTTTGCTACATTATTTTAGCGCACACTTGGACAAAAGTCGAGGGACCTATACAGTATTCATACAGTAAGTGCACCATGCACCTCGCAAACGTATCTCTGCGGAATCTTTTTTACCTCTTTCTTCGACACAGACGCAGCTATAAAGCACCATGCTTGCTGGAATATGGATACCACTGGGCTACCAAAGGAACGTTACTCTGCGGTGGAAGGAACAATAAACATCAGTACGAATGGTAACTGAAAACTAGTGTTCGAAGAAATAAAACACAGCTATTGTTTTCATCCATTGTTTCTGTTTCATGGTTTCTGTTGTTGAGATTTTTTTCAAGCGAGTGACAACAAATTGTCACGTCAATGTCGTTTCACGTTCTGACAAGAAATTGTCATTCACCGCATATTTTGAAGACAGATCTTGTCTAAAGGCCGCTATACATCTGCATGAGCTCTGCGCTTCGCTTCGCAGAGCCTTTGACATGCCTTCTACAGAAAAACAAGCAACCATGACATTTATACTTAGACGAGAATGTGAAGTCTGGTGATTCGTAATATTATTTTGCTTATTCGAATATTTGAATTATTGCGATCACGAAATTAGTTGATAAAAGGTAAATGATTGCCCATGACAGTTTGGAATAAGAAACTATTTCTTTTCGTTGGTATTTGCTAGACCTGATATCATCAGCAGCACTTTAAGCTAAAGTATGTATATTATATATTGTACAAGTTTCATACTTCGCTGAAAGAATCTTACATTCCGCATATATCGCCATATTCTAATGGCACCGTAACATTTCGCCGATCGGACTGAGCAAGGCAACTTTGATTAGCTTTCAAATTTTGTCGCACGGCCTTAATAGTCTTTTTCTCTTTCGACACACAAAATGAGTTAGGGTTTAGGCAAGCGCTTTCACACTAATCGCGTTAAGCTTTTCACTAACCATGACAGAGGTTATTTTCATTAAACGGAAGAAATAACGTACATGATTTACGTTTGGTCGTAATAAATATATGGTGCAGTAGACTGCCGCTTCCAGAATCCTGATTGGAATTGGTTTTTAGCGCACCTCAATGCCTTCTGGTCAATAAATGCCGCTATCCAGACAATCAGTTAGTTAATGCAAAATTTTTATTGTTATTATTGGTTTCCAGGCCTTGAAATTTATTTCGAAATGCTTATGGTCAAAATGAAAGCTATTATAAAAAGGTATCTGCTACCGAATGTGAACTAGCACCCGTGGAACCAGCTGTGCTCGCCTATCTATAGCTTCAGTGCCCAAGACCTAAGACATCTCAAAAGTGTACAGCATGCTGGAAGGCAGACCTCAGCGTATGAGGGTGCGTTTTCTCGCGAGACACAGTAAGAAAACGCCAATTACTCGACAAGCGCAAGAGACGGAAAAATGTCGAATTGCCCACAAAAAAATAATAATAATTTGCGCCTAAAAGTAGCGCTCATTGCATTTTTTACAGTTTGATGTGGAGCATATCGGAGAGATTGATTCAGCTGAATAACTAGAACTGTTGGAAGATGGCTATGTATGTAAAATTTCATATTGAATCTATATAAGGGAATACCAAAATATGCATGCACGAAGCCAATTTGTTGATTATGGGCGCATTCAAATGCGCGCTGACACAAATTTTAATTCAAGATCGAACGATCAGCAGGATCCTGATTAAAGTTTGCAGGACATTAAAAAAACAACTAATTATGTGCTTCTAAAGTTTTTGATAAATATTAAAAGCAGAGTGGAAATTGTGCTCAGTTCCAGCGATAGAAACTGGATATTACCGTAAAAATGCATAATTACCGACATTTAATAGCAACAATCTTCATGCTTTTCAGGATAATTAAACTGTGCCATAATCATTGCTTACTGTTTTAGATTCCATAATTTTCATGCTTTGGCGCCGAAGGAAAATTTCTGTAGAACAGAAAAACCACCTCAATCTTTGCAGCAACAAAATCCAGAGAGTAGTAAATCAAGAAGCACTCATCAGATATAGATACCAAGACTTAGCCTCGCAAGGCGACTTTCAGGATCCACATCAAGCCGCTTTGCTGCTGCGCATCTTTCGAGCCGTGGACATGTACCGTGCAGTGCACTGCGTGTCTTTCTTGCCTTGGTTATCACAGCAAGGAAAAACTTTTTTATGTTTATTAGATAAAGCGCAATTCCGTTAACAGAGAAGAGCCCACTTCTGTATCATTCACGGAAACTTTCTTTTATTCGAATCGGCAACTTAGTCATATGTAATATATATTATGAATAACAGAAGAAAAGCCTTCACGTTCCGGCGACGCGCTGAAATAACACTGACTGCTGCCCTGCATTGCAGCGTGGATGGAGTGGCAAAATGGTGGACGGCTGATTTTGAGCAAAACAATCTTATTTCAGCCAACAAAAACACCTCTTGAAATAACTGTTGGATAAGGTATTTTTTGGCGCACGTCGGCATCGCTTAATTTCGTAAAGGTGCATTGTAAACTCATAGCGGTAAGAATTACGCGCGATCGTTCGATCGCATGTGTCGTTATATACCATGGATCTTTCAATTATGAAGCTTTGAGCAAACATTCATCAAGGAAACTCGATAACCCATCACGTGTCTCATCTTTCTTTAGTGCCTCTAAAATGCGTTAAAAGCATGGAGAATAATTTGCCACAACATCTCATGCTTTGGTCAAATTTCGATGGCTGTCCAGAATTGCTCGAAACCGTAGGTAAAATCCGGCGACGCAGTGGAGTAAAAACTTAGATACTTCTTAAGTTGTAAGTTTACAAACGACGCAACTAGAAAGAAGACCAATATCGGTCTTATCATCAAAGAAAATTCGCCCACCATATTGATGCCTATTTCAGAGCTTTTTTGCTCTCTTGCAACTGCGAAAATAAGCGCCTGAACAGAAAAAAAAACCTTCATGTGCATTAATATTTTCTTAATCTACTCGCACTAATGAGCTGTGAACATTTAGCGATAACTAATATGCATGCTAATAACATCATTATGCTTTCAGCAAACTTTCGTTCAGTCGTGAGGAGCACTTCCTAACTTTGAAATGTCGGACTTTTTAAGACCTACAGTAGCGAGACTACAGATAAGCTCTACATGGCATTCGTTAAGCAAGAGCTTTTAATAGCTCTCACACGAGGCATTTGGTAAGAGCCAGGTTGAACGTGTTTTTCCGGTAATTTTGTGATACTTGTGACGTCACTAATGTTTTTTTCTTCAGATGCTTATTACCTCCAAAGCTCCGAATTCGTCGCGCACCAAGGCCTACGCCTCCATTAGGGCAGAAGCCTCGTCGCTATTCAGAACAGAGACATCCACGTGCTCCAGCACCAGCGCCTCTACCTCCTCTAGTTTGGACTATTCCGAAAGCAATCGCTTGTCCTTGTAAGGTAATTGTAATTATTAGGTATTCCATAAATAAGAGTTTCCGCCGAGGCGCATTAACAATTTATCGAATAAGCCATGTAACCATAATTAGTTAGACAATTTTATAAAACACGAGGAAAAGGTTCGGGCATTAGTACGAATGAAAGAAGAAATCAATGACACTCGATGAATGTTAACTGTAACTCTGATTCTTTTTTCGATCCCAGGTGTAAGGCACATCTTTTTAGAAAGAATATGCACTTCGAACAATATAGCGCAATTAAAATACTGCAATCGAACAACCTCAAATCATAGATATGCATCGCGATCAGGGAACAGGAAGGGAGAACATAGTCTCCTGATTTATCTGGTTAAGTTTAAAGCGACACAGGTGCTCTCGCACGTTTGTTCTTGTTTAGTTTTGCCTATATTTGCTTAGCTTTTTATGAGCTTGAAAATTAGAGCTGTACCGAAATGTTCTTGCAGTCGTTGCTCGTTTTTCTTCTTGTGGTAAGCCGCCTCAGCTGCTCGTTACGATTCGTGTCACCGTTCCATCAAGTACGGCGGTCTCTGAAGCCACTTGCACACGCTTCCGCACAGCACGTTCCTCCGAAGACTTTACCACTCCGAAGACTTTCGCCACTTTTGCTCGCTCTTCATCTGGTTAGTTGCGGAGTAGGACACATTTTTTTAGTCTTTTTTGGCCAGATATAATCTAATTTTACATATCCCCATCATCATCATTGTTTCGTCGGCCTCGGGTTGCAGGCCAGGTTCAATATTTAAATATATGCTTCAATATTTTGGCCATTCCCTGACCTAGTGCGCTGCTTAATCAGGGTGAAATGCTTGGGAAATGGATCTTTGAGATCACCTTGAGCAAACGAAAATACCTTGTGCCATGGCGCCCTTTGGCCGCAGATGCCCTTGCGCCATAAAAATTCACTATCATCATCAAAACAACCACGCTGCTAGGAGGTCTTAGTTCTTTAGCGTAATGAATGATCACATTGCTATGTTTCGAAAAACTTCGTGCGGAAGAAAATCAGACTTGTCGTTTTCATAATTGTTCTGAAATTTCATTCCTCTCCGCGTCTTTGCACTTGGGCATCATTTTTTCGTTCAAAGAATTCCTTATGGTGAAATCCACCTGTTAATGCTTATTTTTATGTTCTCTTTTACAGTACAGGCTAATCATTGGTGTTTTTCGTTAGCTTTAAGATTCGCCTTGTGCTTGTATCTACGATTTGCGCGTAATTTAAGTTTTACAGCGGCGACTCTTATGGCTCGTTAGGCATTTCCGCGGCGTCGTCACTATCGGCGTCGCAAGAAAACGAAGAATTGCGAGGAGGAAACGGTAAAGGGAGTGACACAGCAGCTGAGGCGTCCCACACTGACTGGCTCTTTCGCCCATTACTCTCATTAGGAAGGAAACGCCTGACGCTCTCCTCATATGAATTAATGGCTTACCGAATGGAACAGTGCTTCATGCACGGTGACAGACTGAAGCACATAACATTTACCTCCCTACCCTAAGCTACCAATATTTAACCAGAATTACAGAGCAATTCAGTTACCGCCAGCATTCTGCTCCCATCCAGCTCTCATTGAATTTGGCATAGAAAGAAAGACTAATATCCAATGGATTTTTTGCTGCTTAGCTTCATGGCGTATTTCCGAATCAATGGGTCTACGCAATCGTGCTGTGGAGAGCCTGAAAGTTTTCTTCAAATATCTTTTATTGCAACGTTTCTTGCTTTGTAGTGCAATTCAATTCCTTGTTTGCTTGTACGCTCCTGATTTGATATTCACTTCCATTTTTTTTTCAAATGTGAGCCTTCACTAGAGCCCACAGTTCGTCGTGCATTGGCTAGTACTTGTTTAGTCTACGGATGTAATTATTCCTTCCCTAATACACATATCTTCCATCTACCAATCAGATTAGTATTCGAGTTGAAGGGTAACGTTGAGTGAAGGATGCCTTCCATTATTTCTTACAAGATATTTGCCTGGCAGTAGGCCGCTGCATGAAATCAAATCCAGCTTTCTCGGGCAAAAAGTTTGAGAACTGTAAAATTGTAAAACACTCTTATGGAGATATTACTAATGGCAATGATCCATTATTCTGATACGCAGCTAACTGTTCCCTTTATAGTCTTTCCATCGATCCTATCGAATGGTTAAGACTACGATAGAAAACCAATGAATTGGTAACACTTTTACTATAGCAAAAACGTCAATAGAAAAAAATATACAGCACTGCCATCGTGTGATCTGCGGATATATTGAATGTTATAATGAAATCTTGCATTATGTGATAAAATGTGTTTATAAATAGTTTCCCGCTGAAAAATGCTTTTGTCCAGAATCGCTGGGTATGTTTTGTTCGCCATTACCATGTCTCCTTCAAAAGACGTCTTTAACAATACCACACTTATTAAGTTTCATGGCAGTTCTTTTTCACCAGTTTAATAAATCGTCTCTCTTTCCTTTCTTTCAGTGTATACGCGGGAATAAGGTAGGGGATATATGCGGGTTCCTCCGCACTGTAGGTGCTCCATTGACCTTGCAAAGTGTTCTCTGAAGCGCCTTCCTTGTATCTCCCTTCCGAATAAACGCAATATAACAAACAAAAGCCAAAAACCTCACGCTGGAAAGACTGATGATTAAAAAAGCGGGAAACACGAGGCACAGAAAATAAACAACACAAACAGCGCGCTGTTGTTTCTATTCTGTGTCCTGTGTTTCGCGCTGTTTTCGACATTAATCATGAACCAACTGGCCCAAAAATCCTCCCTTTTGATGGCAGGACAACGAGAAAGATGAAGCTTCTAGAAGAGGTGCGTTATAAGGAAAAGAAGAAGAAGGTGCGTTATTCTGCCATGAATTTGAGAATACGCACAATAATGCAAGTGTAATTAACAAAGTTCAGAAAACAAGGGGCATTCTTTATTTTTCTTCAAAATTCTTTGATGGATAGAAAGAGAGCTATAAATGTTTAATTTAAGAACAAACCTAAAATCTTGGTTATATGTCCTTTGCAGCGACTGCACAACGGTCACACTTACCCCATTTCCTCAAGATTTTTTGATGGATAGAAAGAGAGTGATATGTTTTTAATTTAATAGGAAACCTAAAATCAGGGGTATATGTTCCTTACAGCGACTACACAACGGTCACACTTACCCCATATCAGTTCGTTTAACAGATATGTGCAGCCATAGAAGTTTGCGGGGTGGAGATTCGCGGGAAAAAAATAATTTCTGCGTTGCCCCGCTAGATAGTCAGATGATATTCTTCTACCAGGTGTAACACGCATACCTCCTCCCGCTTCTATTCTTTTCATTGGCCTGTTGTGCTTAACAGCTCCACAATAAACTTTTTTTCCGGGAATCCGCTTCCCGCAAACTTTTGTCCATGCCTGCACAGGCTTTCTTCCCGAACTAATGAGCAGGAGAGGGTAGAGGCAAGAGGGGCTCGTTGTGACAACATTTGAAGTAAGGCGACAGTCATCGAAACTATGAAAAGCATGAGCAATCGTTTTCCTTATTCTTGGTGCTGATGAATGGGAATTCATTTTAATGTGTTGTGATTAGAAAGGCCTGTGATTAGAAAGGCATGTGCAAGCTGAAATGGCAACCGCTGCGACTCGTGGAGAGTGACACATAGCGCGTAGCACATGCGAGCCATGTGACGTGATCACAATCTGCCGGTAGTCGCACGCGGCAGTTCAGTTAATGATTGGTCGGGGAAAGTTTGCTGCGAGAGAGCAAACTAGTTCCTACAAGCCGCATCGCTGACTGTTTGAAACTGCCACCTGCCAGGGCAGTGGCACGTCGTTTAACCGGTGCACCACTGCGCCAAGAGTGGTATGGGACCCCCAGCGGTCTGTGAATTGCGGAGTAGAAAACGACCATTTCCGCATATATACCCTTAAGACGGAGCATAAGTCTGATTTCTCCAATCTTTCCCTGAAGCCTGCTTCACATTGGAAACCGAGCCTCTAACCGCAATCGAAGCGAAAATCGAAGTGCTATAGCGCGCCTAATTCGCGTTTGGCCTAGCCACGCTAAATCGTCTCCAATTTTTTCTGCAATGAGCAGCAATTTATTCGTATATGATTAAAACCAGCGAGGTTTCCTGCGTGGGTTTGGGTTGCCGATTTCCAACGCACGAATGGATTGTCCTCAGGCCAGCGCATGAGCGCGCTGATTACCGCGGATCGAGGCTTGCCCAAGAACCCACATCCGGATTATCTCTTGGGTAAGCGTGTGTTCTGATGCCAGAATGCGTCAGGCTGTTGAAGTTGTAATGTTTTGCTGATACTAACAGTATACGCAACATGGGAGTAGGTACAAATTTCTATGAGGCGGTGGGCTTGTGGTGTATGGCGCGAAGTCAACTGGTCTCTGCGTATCAGCGTTGCTTCGAACACTGATCAGCGTCGCTGGTATTTTTCATCTTCGACCACATTGGTCGCGACAGTTTCCTCAAGGAGAGTAATCTGATTCCCACAAGCCGCACCGCTGACTTTGTTTGAAACTACCACCTGCCACATGTGTCCGCACGTGTGTATAACACGCACAGCATTACGTTTAAGCATGTAAACATATAAAGCCCACGACAGCAGAAATTACGGTTGTAAATCTACGCCGAAATAATTTCGTCTATCTATCACACTGTCATGTAGTCTGTGCAAAAAGTCTTTTCCTTGCAGTCGTTTGCGTAGGAAGGCTGGGGTGGGTCTTTTCTTTGAAGAATTAATTGCTGCACTCAATGTCTTTGTGCGGGAAGAGGACAACGATTTCTGGTCGCTTAACTCGAAAAAGTTCAAAATATGGCTTTTCGCTGCCCGCTGAGATCCACACTATGAGTATGATTTGAATTCCTAAACTTCAAGGAAAAAATAGAGCTTGTAGAAAAGGAGGGTCTGTAGAAATGAGATCGACATTGAGTTTTGATATTGTTTATTCTGTTCACACTTGCAGCCTCTTTAAGCGATGAAGAGTCGTGTTTATAAACGGCATGTAAACATACTTTTCTTTCCTACAAGAAAGCAATGCGATCCTTTCTTTTCGGAACACTAACAGAAGAAATTTCTGTAAATTTAATCAATGAAACACCGAAGGTATTTGATGAGCCAGTTTCACACTACAACGGCTTCGCCCAAGATCCTTACCTCGAAAGTTGAATATTTCGTCGGCACCGGTCCTCGCTGAGAATAGACTGCTGAAAGTAAAGAATGGCCAATAGCACCACAGATATTCGCGGCGAAGTTCCCGGTCCTTGGGGTCTTCACTCATCGAAGGCGCAGTGGTATACATGGCTTCTCAAGCACTGTTTAATGTGAATAGAGGTAAGAAATTGCTTTTTCCTTAATACCCTGCGCACATATCGGCCTGCATATCCACTTCCACCTCTTTCTTTTTTCATCTTGACTTGCTTGTTTAATTTTCATAGCTGCAAAAGGTACGCTGGCCCGGTTAACCTCTCTGCCTTTCATTCATCTGCATTTCTTCCTACAGCTACCAGATTAGTTAAATGTGCGAGTATAAAAAAGGTGGCCTGCTTTTAATACTGCCTGTGGGGCAGAGCCACATTTAAGTTGCACTTTTACTTCGGTTTGTGGGAGTGCGTGCATACCACTCCACCCGTTTTTTTTAAAAGACGGTTACTTCGCATTCGGGCAATCTGAGAGCCAATAACATAGTATCGCAAGAATAATAAAGAATATTTATTGATTGTTTGCGATAAGGGTAATCAAAAACTTCAGCTACAGCCAATAGGCCGTCTTGATGAAAACAGGCCTGATGTCGACATGTGAATGATATTCATAAAGAAAAAATGTACATGTGACAATCCTTTGCTATTCCTCGTGGGCATCAAGCACACCACACACAATTCAAGAAAATGACGTGTGGCATCCTGCGACAAGTTTTCTGAACAAAGGCCATCTGGAATACGCACAGAATTTTAGTTTACTGCTATTGGGTAGGAGGTCGCTTGCAACTTGGAAAGGCTCAAATACGCTGAAAAATCTGGCTGCCTTTGCTCCGGGCAAAATTTTTTAAATGCTGGCTGATGAAGGCGAGCGATTGTGGCATAAGCTTCTAAATTATCTCTAAAATTTCAGCACGTCGCTTCAGGCTTTGTTACAAAATTCTAACAATTATGCGTCTCTTCAACTTTTTCTCCTTTATATTTTTTCCATCAGCCTTTGTCAGATATGCAATGTCCTTGGCATTTGAAAGAAGATTATCATCACTTATATCAGTATGTCTTCCATCACATTCATTCCCGCGGTTGCCATTCATTTTCTACTTATTTTCTTGGCTTCGTTACTTTGTTGCAGCACTTCCAGCTTGTCGTTAAAACATTCATTTCGCTCGCCTGGCTACTGATGTTCATGTCGTTGCTATTTTCTTCTCCACTGTTGCAAAGTAAACGCGTACATTTTCATGAGTCTTCCATATGTAATGCGCACGCAGTATTTCATACACGTCTCCTTTTTGTAACGCAGCTGGTAACAGAGGACAGGCTTAATTCTCGTAATGTGGCTGTGTTCCCAAACCTTTCTCAAAATTCAAAATTTGACACGCTTGCCCTCAGGTACTTCGAGTTACCATTGCTAGAAGGTTGAGGAGTGCTGACGCCACGCATAATGCCACTGAAAAACAGAAACAGCCGCCTTATTCTACGATCCTAGTGCGGATTTGTTGTTTAGGGAAGTGCCCTCTGCGTAACGGTCTTTTCGGCCATCGGTTTGGTTGCCTATGTTTGGTTAGCGTTAGCCTGACAGTGAAGTACAGGGTAGACTTGCTGGATAGCGGACGTGACTGATCTGCCAGGTCTTTTAACATATATGTGGTTGCCTTTCTGCCGCGGCATGGCACATATGCGGGAGCGACGACACCGACAAGGGGAATCCAGGAGAACTGGGCCAAGTGCTGCACAAAGCGCCAAGCGAAAACAAGTGAAGTGGGGCCGTATTATATAATCTGTCCTTTTTCCGCTGTTCGTTTCGTATCTATTTGGTCCTCTGGCACCGGTCATTCACATATACCCGCAGCTTTCAAGCGTCTGTGGGAAGCGATCCGACCATTGGGTGGTTGACAACAGAACCTCATCATTGGTTGCCATTGGTCGCGATATGCAGTGAATGGTGAGATGCATCGCATCGCTCTGCCAACAGCAGACGGCCGGACCTGACAACTGGCTGACATTGGCTACGATATGCTGCCGAGGTTGAGGTTCGGTCGCCAATCACCCAATGAACGGGTCGCTTAGCAAAGAGGCGTAAAAGCAGTGGGTATATCTGAGTGGCCAATTCCGGGGTCGAAATAGACGCGATTGCCCCTGAATGCTTGGAATTCACCTTATTTTCTTGTGTTCAACATAATTTGCATACCTAGACATGTTTTAGATGTGGCTTGTGCCGTAAATATACTTTAAAAAGCCCCCACTACACTCCCTCTTTTCCTTCTGCGTATTTATCGTCATGTGCTTCCGGTGATGTAAGCAAGTAAAGGGAATGATGGAAAGAAGAGAGGTGTTAAAATTAACTTTATACTACAAGCAAATGCTGCTAGTATGAAGCAAGTTCGAGCTTGCTGACCTTTTTCCAGCATACATCTCTCGGCTGTCTGTAATCTGACCTCATGAAGCATAACGGCTGGAGGGCGTGCTGATGAATGCTGTGTGAGGAAATATGGTCTTAGTTATCCTTTGAAATACTGATAAGGGTGCTTATGAGATGAACAAAGGAAAGCGATTCTCGCTAACACACTAATTCACCCCTTTCCACTAATTCACCCTTGCTTTCAACTTGACGGTTTTGTCTTTTCCTTGCGAGGGTTCTTGGAGCGAAGATGCATTAAAACTTGCTTTCAATGCAGAAATCGACAATATGAGGCAAACGAAATGCTGCGCTACATATACGCACCTTGATCAATGAATACAGTCGCGAGTACACGGAGGAACCTGTAGGCAAGAATCCATTTGGTGGTCGCAGAAGTGGGAACTTTCTTTAGCATTTAGATTGCGGCCAGACATCTAACTGGGAGAGACAAGGACGGACGCGCATGGACTGTGAGTCTGAACGTGAAGGCTTCAGCGGTAACATTCAGTACTGTAGTCTCCGCAAGTACTTTACGGCACGACACCATGTGACTTTTCGTCGCTATTCTTGCAACACCGGCAGTAACCGTGTTCAGACTCCACACAGTGGTAACATTTTTCTCTTTTAATGTCATGGTTTTTGTGGTGATGCCAAAATTAGACGGCCTCAGGATACCTAGACCACGTTTGATCGCGGCGTTGCTGAATCGCTCACCAAATCCTGCTAAGATTCGAGGCACTATGGTAAAAACGCTACGACAGATGCAGGCGGATAGGTTCACTGAGGATGGTGCCTTCTTTCAGTCGAAGCGCGAATAGCACGGCGAGCTGCTTTGTCTTACAGTCCGCCGATTATCTACTAGTGAGGCACTGCAAGCTAGAGACTGCAATGTACAGATTTTAAACAGCGCCGTCGTCCAGTGCGACAAGAAAAAATTGATGGCACGATCTTGTGCCTGAATCTTAGTCGTTAAACCATTAAAAATAAGGAACAAAAATAAAATAGTTTCTTGTAGCAACAACAAATTTAAATCACTCTGTCATCAGGCGTCAAGGAACTGTACAGTGACTTTCAAACCCTGTTATAAAGATCATTGTTAAAAAGACTATCATTTGGAAAAGCATGAGCAGAAAAAACCACGAAGCGTTCATCACAGCAACATAGGGGAGAAGAACTGTGCAAGCGACATCATTAAGCGCGCTACGGCGCGATATACAGCTTGAAGACTGATTGGATTTGCGACATTTACAGTTGTGAGGAATATATCTCAGAGCGCATTTTACATTATGATGCTGTATAAAAATATTTACATAAAGCCAATTAATTGAAGACGAATAAACATGTACTACAACATGAATAGAAATTGAATAGAATCCCTAGGAAAGATCCTCATTAGTAATGGAGGCACTATAACACTGCATCCTAAATATTCTACTGCACCGCAGTACATAATAAAAACAGAAGTGCAGCCCACTCTTCATGATTGATATTCGTACGTTCTCTAAAATTTTAAGCGATATAAAATTAGTTCGGTACCAACCACTACACAGTTTAGAAAGAGGTTAATGCTTACATAAGACGTTTCCTGGAGCGTTATATTGCATATATTTTGTTGCATCGGCATGGTGACAAGAATTTCTGTTCAACAGTACAGATATATACATCGAGGTCTGCCTTGGAAGCAGGCTTTCATGCTTCTGACTTACACACTTGACTTGCGAGCTCTTTTCATGAAGTTTCCTTTGCACTCCGTTTGTTTCCTCCTTGCTTTGGCTGCAACCTCTGAGTAAGAATAGTGTTGCATTATTCTATGCTTACTGTGTGAATGATTCAGCAGGTTTTAGCATTGTAACACTTCCGTATGGTTAAGGAAAATATGTTATCTTAAATAGAAAACCGCTCTAGCGATTCAACTATGTGAGACATACACTAAGAAAAACATAATAGCAGTTTTCTGCTTTTTCGGGGCACAGAAACAATATCAATTCGCGCACCGCACCGCAACATGAATCCAGTGGATGATCAGAGGTCAGTTATTATTGAGAAGAATCATACGAAGTGATTATTAGCAGCCAAAGCTGGAGAAAGTACTGGAAACTCAAGCTGTTGTTTTTCAAAAATGGAGGAACCGCTAATATCAGTCAAAAGTACACCTTCCGGGAAACGCTGTGAGGTTGCTGGGAGATAGCTAACACTCATAAAGAATTTTTCACCTTGGTCCTTTTCGGTTACGTTTGTCCCCTGTTCTTTTAGTAGAACTCAGTGTATCTTCTTACGTCTGTACTTTGAGAACCCGGCAATGGCGGCTTCAGTGACTTTGGCATTCGCGGCTGGTTGTCCCGAGTTGGCGCCTTTGGTTATGAATGATTATAGAGAGGTAATGATAAACCCCATGTGCAGTGCGATACAAGCACAAGATAACAACGCCAGAAGACCAAAATTAATCCGGAGTCTTAGCCTACAGCGTTCACTCGTTGCCCATGTGCAGCCTTGCGACGTTAAATTATAGAATTTCTAAATTATATAATTCCTAAATTATAGAAATTATAGAAGTTTTCTACTTCTCTGAATGCATTTATATGGTGGGTAACATTGTGAGAGACCTCCTTGCGACGTTTAGGACTGTTCCCGTACTACGCATCATTCAGGCGACTCACGACACATAAAGATAACAATCAAAACGCCAGAAACTTGATTAACATTGTAATCCTAAACTTCACAACAGCGCAAGAAAACGACAGACATAACAAGAAGTCAACAATAATCTTTTTCAACTTTTAACCGCCTATTACAAACGTTTTAGTTTTTTTTATCAATGCCGACATATTCCTCTATACGCGGTTCAATAGAATACGCTTCAAATACGTGCGAATATGCCAATCTGGACCGGGATATTAAGCCCCAGACATTAAGCACTAAGGCCATTATGGTCTGGTAACATAAGTACCTATTCAGCAAAAATTCCATACTCTAAATCACAGTGGTGCTCCGCAAGCTTCACAATACGAAATAATCACGATGTACACGAGTCTGATGGCACGTGATGGCTGGTTCCTTTTCGGGAACCGATTTCTCTAACCTGCAAAGAGCCAGGCTGAATTTAGTGTTGCGAAAAAGATGAGGCGGGCAGAGGCGTGGGACTGAGTGCTCGCGCTGTGCCAGCGGGCATTAAATCATCTCTTGTCCATCGTTCATCGCGTCTCATTCTTCGACTGGCCGCCACGTATTATTTCGTGAAGCTCTCGGGGTACCACCCAGCTCTCATCCTTCCGGTGATCGTGCTTCGGAGCCCCGTGCCTGCATCTTCCTGTCGGCTGCTGGATTTCGGTCAGCGCCACCTGGGAGTGTCCCAGCCTGCGATACCCGAAACAACCCCCGCCCCAACCATTCGACACAACGAACTGGACACGACGCAATCACCCGACCATCTGACCCCACCGACAAGAGACGTCGCCCACGTGTAAAGACACCGTGTTCCAACCCATGCCGTTCGGCGCGTCGAAGGGCCTGAGCTATCGGCTCCTAGCGTCCAGCGGCTCGGAAGCTACGTGGACAAAGACTCATTTGCTCATCTCTTTCATCGTGGCGGCCTGCACTACAGCACCTTGCCATCTCTGTTATAGGGTCAATTCAAGCCCACCACCAGTTCGCGCGCCTGTTCGTCAGTATCTTTCATTCACGATTGGGACGATCGGTCGGTGATCACGGGTAATATCACGAAGGTGAAGCTGGCAGCGGCGCGAGACCCAGCGCTCGCGGTAGGCCAGCGCGCATCTCATTGCGATTGTCCATCGCGACTGATTCCTCCGCTAGGCGCCACGTAACATATTGTTCAGTAAACCTGCGTTGCTAGTGACCTGAATCGTGTTTTCTATTTGCAGGTGCGGATTGCCTCCCTGGATTCCAGCTCGTCGCACAACAACGACTAAACGTCCAGCCACGCACAAGCCTCTACGTTATTCATCGCAGAGGCATCCACGTGTTCAAGCACAGTCTGTAGCTCCTCCACAGTGGGTGCCTCAAGGTCCAAGCGTTTGTCCTGTAATGGTAAACGTATCTCTTAATGATTGCGTGGCTGAGAACACTATAAATTTGTGAAACTTTCTAGCTAACCTTGCAAAGCCATCCCGCTACGTGCCATTGGTGCGATGGTAAAAGTAGTTAAAATCACTGAAAGGGACAGGCAACTATTCACGGGTGGGCTGGCAAGGCTACAGAGAAAATTTTGCCGCATCCAAGAACTACGCTGTTACTTTCGCCGTTAATACATACTTAATTATATATTTATACATATATTTACCAGAGTCGCTTTAGCGGCGTAAAACTGTTTTGGATATTAGAATTATACCCTCAAATATTGGAGATATCTTTTACAAACGACAAAAAAACAGCGTAATGAGTTCTATAAAAATAATACAATGCGCTTTTATTGTATATCAGAAACGGTCTCTAAAGGTTGGGTAAAGGTCAACGGGCGCATACCCTCTGGTTTATAAAAAGGAATGTCTAATTCCGACTGTGCCTGAACAGAATATGCTGCAAAATATTAGTGTTTGAGAAAATTATGTGCAATGAAATTTATATATGTTGAATAAAAGCGCTAATGCAGCAGCGCTTAGGCAGTTGTTTTCGCTCCGGTAGCAACTAACATTGCACAATTTAATGCCTTCGCACACGCTCCTCGCATCTTTTACAGGCCTGCGTAAAATTCCTCTAAACTCTACCAAGAGAACTAATTTTAAATTTTCCCGCCTTCAAATTTGAAGTGAAGATGATTTTCCTTCAGTTCTAATAGTGGCTTCACTCACTCTCGCGGGGTACTGCGTCTACGAGGGGCAGGGGCAAAGCAAGGTCGCCACGCTGGTTGCAAAAGCAGTCACCGCAATCAGACACGACATCGACGGAACGGACATTGACCACGTCCTTATAGAAATCATTACCCAAAAGAGAAGCCAAGAAAGCACCTTCCTACTTAACGTGTACAGCCCGCCAAGCCAGAGGAAAGCCAATTTCAGCTACCTGCTAGGCAAAGCAGAAGAAGCAGCAGGCAAGAACGGTATCGTTATTCTGGGGGACTTTAATGCCTGGCATAAAAGTTGGGGCTACGTTCGGGAAACCCCGAAAGGCAGGGATCTAGCAAGGGAAGCTGATCGTAGAAGGCTCACCCTCAGCACTGACCACACCCAACCCACGCGAGTGGGGAACAGCATCAACCGAGATTCGTGCCCAGACTTATCATTTGTCAAAGGGGTAAGGCACGCAAGATGGGAAAACGACGGCGAAACTCTAGGCAGTGACCACTGCATCCTCAGCATCCATATAGAAACCCTCCCGATCAGGCGACAACATGGCCAGGCTAGACTGACAAACTGGGAAGCCTATAGGAAATCCAGGGCACAGCATGAAGACGCTGAGATCACCGACATAGAAGGCTGGGTCGCAAGAATCAAGACAGACTGGCGAAAACTAACCCGAAAGGTCGCCCTCACTACCAACACACCCGAGGTGGACAAACATCTCTTACACCTTTGGGACGCCAGACGGGGCCTACTAAAAAGGTGGAAAAGGCAAAAGCATAATAGGCGGCTCAAGCGTAAGATCGCTGAGGTCACCAGACAAGCTGAAGAATATGCGACAGAGCTCTCGAGGCGCGACTGGAACCAAAAGTGCAACGAACTTCAGTGGACTCTAGGTTGGGCCAAGACATGGGCCTTGCTAAGGGCTCTCATAGACTCAACCACCACAAAATCCGAAACCCGTAAGACGACCCAAAGGATCGCGCACCAGCTCCAAGGCACTGACGAGGAAATGCTACAGAACATCAAGCAGCGTTACATCGGCAATGCAACATACGCTGACAGCAGCTTGGCATACACGGGCGAAACGAATCCCGCTCTGGACGAACCCCTTACCATAGAAGAAGTCAGACACGCTGTGATGTCCGCCACAAAGAACACAACACCAGGGAGGGATGGCATCACCAATGCCATGATGAGGAATCTGGATGACAATTCAATCAAAAGATTCACGGAGTTCATCAATAAACACTGGGAACAGGGGACCCTCCCGGACGACTGGAGACATGCGGAAATAGTAATGATTCCGAAGTCCGGAAAGACTCCAAACCTGGACAATCTTGGACCCATTTCCTTAACATCATGCTTGGGAAAAGTGTACGAGAGAGTTGTGCATCACAGGTTGCAGACCCACCTTGAGGACAACGAACTCATGCCGCACACTATGTTTGGATTTCGAAAATACCTATCGACACAGGACGTTCTCCTGCAGATCAAGGAGGAGGTGCTTACTTCCGTTCCAAAATATGGAGAAAACATCTTGCTCGCTCTCGATCTCCAAGCGGCCTTCGACAACGTCAGTCACAGGGCTGTGCTGGATGGGCTCAGCAAACTGGGTTGTGGGCAGAGAATATTCAACTATGTGAAAGCCTTTCTGACTAACCGAACCGCTACCATTGGAATAGGAGGCATCAAGACTGACACCTTCAACACCCCAGAAAAAGGAACACCACAAGGCTCTGTGCTATCACCTATGCTTTTAATATTGCAATTATTGGTTTAGCAAGGGCGCTCGAAGAAATTGAAGGAATCAGGCATGCCATCTACGCAGATGATATCACAATCTGGGTGACAAGGGGATCATTAGGCGAAAAACAAGAGCTTCTCCAGCGAGCGGCAGACACGGTCAACGCATACGCCCGACACTGTGGACTTGCATGCTCCCCTGAAAAATCCGAGGTGCTCAGAGTCTACAGACAAGGGTATGATCTGCAAAACTCCATAGATATCTACATAGGGGAAACGAAGGTTCCAGAAGTATCGAAAGTTAGGATCCTCGGCATGTGGGTCCAAAGCAACCGTCGTATTGATCACACGATCAGACAGCTAGCAAATACCACAGCACAGATCACCAGGATGATTGCAAGAATTTCCAACAGAAGAAGAGGTATGAAGGAGGAAGACACATGTAGGCTAGTACAGGCCCTCGTGGTCAGTAGGATCTTATACGGCGTCCCCTACCAAACACCGCTCGAGCAAGAAAAGGAGCAGTTGGAGGCAATTCTTAGAAAAGCATACAAATGCGCTCTCGGACTGCGGGTCAGCACTTCGACGGAGAAATTCCTTAAACTGGGCATAAACAACACAGTACTAGAACATATCGAGGCCCACCTTATCGCGCAGAAAACAAGACTGATGCTGTCCGCAACAGGCAGAAACACGCTGCGGTTGCTGGGCATGAGGGACGCTTTGAAAGAAATCAATAGCACAGCGAGCGTTCCAAATGAAATCAGGAGGATCATTAAGATCAGTCCGATTCCAAAAAACATGCATCCAGATATAGATAAGGCGAGAAGAAAAGCAAGATCTGAATTCCATGAAAGATGCTTCGCCGGGGCAAAAGACGTATTATATGTTGACGCAACAACATACAGACACCGATATGGCTTGGTAGCCAGCGTGGTGGATCACCAGCTCAGGGAAATCAACTGCGCTTCGATAAAAACCAACAACATACTCGAGGCTGAGGAAGCAGCAATTGCACTCGCCATCACCCAGCAGAGTGACGAGCTCCATGCACACATCATTACAGACTCGCAAGAGGCGTGCAGAAGATACAGCAGTGGACGCATATCCACTGCAGCCATTCACATACTCAAGGCGAGGACAATCACTTTTACGAGATGCTTCATCACGTGGACACCAGGCCATGAGGCTGTCAAAGGGAACCAATGTGCGGACGCCAATGCCCGAGCATACGCCAACCGGGAGGCGCGCACCGAAGGGGAACTGGACGCAGTCACTAGATGGTATGGAGCCATCTTAGAACACCAACGAGCCCTCCGGAGGACCTACCCGCCTCCCCACAAAGACCTTAGTAAACAGCAGTCGGTTGCCTGGAGACAACTACAGACTAATACATACCCCAATCTGAGTTTACTCAGCAAAATCTATCCATCCACTTATGAAAACAAATGCCCGCTATGCGGTGAACACGCAACGCTTTACCACGTTACATGGGCCTGTCAGAAAATGCAGGCAGCGCCGATAAACAACACACTTACACCGGAGCAGTGGGAGGCTGCGCTGTCCAGCTCGAAGCCTGAAGAGCAGCTCAAGCTGATCGACAGGGCTCGCAAGACTGCAAAGGCCGCTGGGGCCCTGGACTGAGGGCTCCACCTACGCTGCGAGAAATAACCCTTATACAATAAAGTTTTTCATTCATTCATTCATTCAGTTTTCTGTCATATTAGCGGCCGGGAGCAATAAGATCAATAAATTGGCGTTCTGAAACTATTGGCAGTCTGCAAGTAAATATAAAGCATACGCTTTAGTCTCTTTCACTCTCTTTCACTAAGGTAACCGTGACACTGACCATAGCGAGAGGTCATCCATTTCTCATAAGGCAGTTTCTTTTGAACAATTAATTCTCCTGTAAACATTGCGAGGCCGACTACATTTGTAGGAGAAGACAATGCACTCCATGGGCAAGCCACGTGCTAACTGCGACTGAAAAGAGTAAAGTTTATTTACAAATTTACAAACAGTGCCGTGTCTACTATGATATATGGTAGGGTGGACATGGTTAGTAAACACAGACGCTTAAATGCATAAATACCAAAAATTAGTTTTATACAGAAGCCTTCCCGCAAAGAAGAAGACGGAAAAAGGCGAATGCTAAAGGACAAATTGGGGGGCTACATAGAGGGGGAAATAGTACAGGATTCTTCCTCTTGCAAAAAAGCCCAGCAGTTTGTTAATATTGCTCTCAGGTATCAGGTACACATAGAGAAACATCACTGCAAAGTTCATATTCTTAAAAAATGCACAATAAGCAAATCAAAATCAAAACAATGGTATGTAATGAGTCAACTAAGACACGTCAGTTACAGTGTACCATTCGTAAGGACTAACTATGAAACCGAAATGCTTTCATATTTAATTCCCAGTCTTCTAAATAAACATACACAGGCCATAGAAATTATTCAGAAATCTGTTTCCCAAAAGTCTTTCAATAGAAATGCTAAAGCTTACCTCCTTTCTCGTCCGAATAATTAAAGGGTTGTTCACGCAGAAATTCTTGATGTCCCTGTTTTCCGTCCACTCTGTGAATTTTCATGTTTTTCTTATTGTGATGTGCCTTGTAAATATTTACTTTACAATTATGTCATTGCAAGAGTATGCACCTTCCTCCTAGTTTTACCTTGTTAATTATGTTTTTTTTGCCGCTTGTCCCGAGCATTGTATCGGGTGCTTGGGCCCCGTCAAGCAGAGTGCATCTGCCTTTTGCCCCTGTATCCGAGACCTTTTTGTCTGAAATAAAGTTCTATCTATCTATCTATCTATCTATCTATCTATCTATCTATCTATCTATCTATCTATCTATCTATCTATCTATCTATCTATCTATCTATCTATCTATCTATCTATCTATCTATCTATCTATCTATCTATCTATCTATCTATCTATCTATCTATCTATCTATCTATCTATCT
The DNA here is from genome assembly GCF_052857255.1 of Amblyomma americanum. Classification (NCBI taxonomy): domain Eukaryota; kingdom Metazoa; phylum Arthropoda; class Arachnida; order Ixodida; family Ixodidae; genus Amblyomma; species Amblyomma americanum. Next base: position 60,040,783 of record NC_135503.1, on the reverse strand, counting down.
ATCTATCTATCTATCTATCTATCTATCTATCTATCTATCTATCTATCTATCTATCTATCTATCTATCTATCTATCTATCTATCTATCTATCTATCTATCTATCTATCTATCTATCTATCTATCTATCTATCTATCTATCTATCTATCTATCTATCTATCTATCTATCTATCTATCTATCTATCTATCTATCTATCTATCTATCTATCTATCTATCTATCTATCTATCTATCTATCTATCTATCTATCTATCTATCTATCTATCTATCTATCTATCTATCTATCTATCTATCTATCTATCTATCTATCTATCTATCTATCTATCTATCTATCTATCTATCTATCTATCTATCTATCTATCTATCTATCTATCTATCTATCTATCTATCTATCTATCTATCTATCTATCTATCTATCTATCTATCTATCTATCTATCTATCTATCTATCTATCTATCTATCTATCTATCTATCTATCTATCTATCTATCTATCTATCTATCTATCTATCTATCTATCTATCTATCTATCTATCTATCTATCTATCTATCTATCTATCTATCTATCTATCTATCTATCTATCTATCTATCTATCTATCTATCTATCTATCTATCTATCTATCTATCTATCTATCTATCTATCTATCTATCTATCTATCTATCTATCTATCTATCTATCTATCTATCTATCTATCTATCTATCTATCTATCTATCTATCTATCTATCTATCTATCTATCTATCTATCTATCTATCTATCTATCTATCTATCTATCTATCTAACTGAAAAAAGTAAATATTATTAGCGACAGTGCTATGCTTCTAGATAAGGTGATAATACTGAATGAAATCACGAAGGCATGATGGAAACTCTTTCAATTTTTTTATTGGTGAGGTCAAAGGCGAATTCCTGTAGTTTTCCGTTCGGGCGAAGGTAGCGTTATCTTTGTAGTCATGACGATGCGATGCAAAGTGCAAGGTGGCGGTAAAATATGCGAAAGGGCAAATCTTGTGTTGTTGTGATAAAGGTTGTGAACAAAAGATAATCATGAATTTTCTCCGCATTGGGAGCGACGGCATATTGTTCGTTTTCTCCAGAGATCGAACATTTTGAAATCGTGAGACGGTTGAGAAAATGAATCAATCTGCTTTACTCTGGACGGCTTCAAAAAAATTAGCAGAGGATATTTGAGAGGGATGCCAAATGATTGATATGCATGCTATACCCTTGCGATGTTCGCCTTTTTCTATATATAATCTTATTTTTCCGTTTCGTTTTCAGTGCGCACCTGGACTACGGCCAGGGGATATATGTGGTTATGACCCTCACTGTAGATGTGTCATAGATATTTCAGCACAATCTCTGCACCATTACCCTTGCGTCTATATAACCATACACTTTTGAAAGATGCACACAACAAAAACCCTACTATGGCAGAAAAGGATGAAATGTGCGGCACCGACAAGTCGCCAGTTACTGTGCGATGTGAGAAAGCAAAAACAAAGCGCCATACTTGGGTTATAAAAAAGAGTTTTAAGAAAACAAGGTACACGCCTTTCACATTTGATGACAACCTTCAAAATATTTTGATTTATGGTAGCTTTGTTGCAAAAATGTTCTTCGTCGCTACCACAAAACGGCCACATTTAGTCCGACGACCTATTTTTCTGGCTTTCGAAGGGCCTGCTTCTATTATTCATGCTGTTTTAATATTACAGCATTAAAACCCACAAGTCAGAAAAAGCTCTTCGAGAAGCAGCCGCAAAGGATGGAAAAGTGAAAAATAAATAGGGTCAAACCGCCCTCTCCACTTGTAGTCTAGGTGAGGGGGGAGGCCGGGAGCTAGCTGGCCCGAGAATTACCCAGAGAGTGGCTATCGGGGACAGAGGAGATTCTGATGCGGTCGCAGGAATAGGCCCCTGAGAGTGGTTGCATGGGAACAACCAGGCTAGTTGCTACCGTGAAAAGAGGAGGATGAATAGGAAAGTGAGCTGAGAAGAGGAGCGGATATCGCGGAGCGGTGCGCGAGTGCAGGATACTACTCTTCCGTGTAAATTTATGTGTGTGAGCCACACACCTCCTCAGCCGAGTGTCGACGGATACTGGAGGTTATACATGGAATAGAAGACCAAAGTGTGCAAGGGAGTCAGGCGTAAGGAATAGCAAAAAACTCTACGCGATCAGTAAATGCTTCTGTAAAGAATCTAATGTAATATAAATGACATTACATGTAAAGGTAAATAACATTTAGTATAATCTAAAAAAATGCTTCTGATGTGTCGTGTCATTTAAAGGGGAGCAAATCTAATGCTGCTAGTTTTCTTCTGAGCGACCCGATCGCCAGTCAATCCTGTTTTTTTTTAATGCATGGACAGCCTGCAAGTGTATAGTTTAGACTGAGGTTGTCACCGCAAGAATATTTTAAATACCCTAAACAGAAAAGTGTAGGCAGAACTAACTTAAAGGCCCCTCCCCCTAAACTTAATTCTCACTCAAAATTTGAAAAAAAAGAAGTCGGCAAAGGAAAACTGCTTTTCAAATGGTTATAATTATTCTCATGGCACGTCTTTTCCATCGGGCTGACCCTGCCATGCCAGAGGCTACCAAGGTGCGCCACCTCATGCGTGGTGTGAAGGAGCAGCTCTTCGCTGGCCTCATACGCGACCCACCAAGAACCGTCGCTGACTTCGCTAAAGAAGCCACAGGCATAGAACGTTCCTTACAGGAACGCAGTGCGCAGTACGGTCGTCCGGGAAGTGTTGGGGCCAGCAACTATTGTGCGTCCCTGCCAGTCGCCGGGGACGAGGCTCTTCGGGAGCTTGTGCGGAGTGTAGTTCGCGAAGAACTGCGCAACCTCCGCTTAGATGCTCCACCTGCCAGTGTTGCAGCTGTAGCCGATGCCGTCCGCGAGGAAATTCGGCGAGCAGTCCAGCCACCACCGGCACCACAGCCGGAGCCGTACGCCAGCAGCTACAACGAAGCCCTACGGACACCGCAGCCGGAGCCGTACATCATGAGCTACAGTGAAGCTCTGCGGAGACCTGCGCCAGTTCCACATGCGTTCCGCCCTGCTGCCGAACAAACGCAGGGGTACTTTCCCTCCGCCGAGCTGCGTGACCCGCACCCTGTTCGAAAAGCTGACGTGTGGCGCACACCCAACAACCGGCCACTATGCTACCACTGCGAGGAGCCCGGTCATATCCTCCGCAACTGCCCCTACCGGCGGATGGGATTAAGAGGATTTCCACCGAGCGCACCTCGACCGCGCTATGGTGAGAGACCGCGAGACATTGAGCAGTACCTGGCCGATAATGTGCTGCCCTCAACGCCTCCACGACGCCAGTCTAGGTCGCCGTCTCCAAGACGAGTTCCTCCACCCAGTCATGCACCATCATCTGGCCAATTCAGAGGCACGTCTCCCCGCCGGGAAAACTGAAGACGGCGTCCTCTGGGGGTAGGACCGCCGCTGCCGCAGACAGTGAACAGCCTCCATCCGACGATTTTATGCGACGACCCCACCCGCCGACCTTAAAGACGATCCCACCGCCGACCTCACCGACGACCTCAGCGACGACCCCAACGACGACGGCACCAAAAACCTCGCCGGCAAAATGTCAGACAATTGTTTCCGCCGCCGAAATTCTTGTTGCCGCCGATGGCTATGACGTATCTGCACTCGTCGATACCGGAGCCGACTTTTCTGTCATGAGCAGTAACCTAGCCGCAACCCTCAGAAAGGTTCTAACACCTTGGCGTGGGCCGCAGATACGCACAGCTGGTTGCCATGTTGTAACGCCGGTTGGCGTCTGCACCAGCCGTATAAAGATCCGCGGTGCAACTTTCACTGGCTCCTTCGCCGTGCTACGAGAGTGCTCTAAAGAACTGATTCTCGGCATGGACTTCCTTAAAGAGTATGGGGCGGTCATCAACCTGCACGAGCAATTGGTATCGTTTTCGACACAGCGAGCCGTTGATACCTACCCCGAGCCGCACAGAGCACCATTACGCATCTCTGATGACCACAACGATACCGCCGAGAGCAAGCAAGTTTGTCACAGTCCAGTGTGATACCAGTTCCGGTACTCGGGGCATTGCCAAAGCGAATATGTCGCTGCTACTGTCTCGGCAAGTTTGCGTTGCTCGCGCCCTTGTCGACCTTGTTCAGGCGCGTACCACGCTCTTAGTGACCAACTTTAGCTGTGAACCCCAACATTTGACGAAAAACACGGTGATTGCCCATTTTGAAGAACTTGGCGAGCATGCCGGCCAATGTGCCTTATCAACAACGGCCCCCGAAATAGCTGAACAGGACACTGCAACAGCCATTAGGACCGACGTGAACCCTGACCTTCTGACCAATCAGAAACGCCGCGTGGAAAGCCTTATTGACTCTTTCCGCGACTGTTTTGCATCAACATCCAAGGTTCGCCAGACGCCAATAACTAAGCACCGTATTATCGTCGACAGTGACCAGAGACCGCTATGTCAGCGTCCTTATCGTGTTCCGTCGAAGGAGCTTGATGCTATCCGCCGCCAAGTTGCCGAAATGCTCCACGACGACGTCATACAACCATCGACGAGCCCCTGGGCGTCACCTGTTGTTCTCGTCGCAAAGAAGGACGGCAGCCTACGGTTCTGTGTAGATTATAGACGTCTCAATAACGTTACCAAAAAAGATGTCTATCCACTACCGCGCATTGATGACTCATTAGACCGCCTCCGCCATGCTACCTACTTTTCGTCACTCGACCTTCGTAGCGGTTATTGGGAAATCGAGGTCGACGAACGTGACCGAGAAAAGACCGCCTTCGTTACTCCTGACGGACTGTACAAATTTAAGGTGCTTCCTTTCAGCTTGTGTTCAGCCCCTGCGACGTTCCAACGTATGATGGACACCGTACTAACTGACCTGAAGTGGCAGTCCTGCCTTGTATATCTCGACGACGTCGTGATTTTCTCCGACACGTTCGAGAAGCACCTGAAACGTTTGCGTGCCGTCTTCGAAGCAATTCGTTCTGCGGGTCTGTCTCTCAAGCCTGAAAAGTGCCACTTCGCATTTCGGGAGCTCAAGTTTCTTGGCCACATTGTGAGCGCTCAGGGCGTTAGCCCCGACCCAAAAAAGACCGCCGCCGTTGCTGCATTTCCCCAGCCAACAGATAAACGAAGCTTGCGGCGTTTCCTGGGGCTTTGCGCCTATTATCGGAGGTTCGTTCAAAACTTCTGCAAGCTCGCAGAGCCGCTGACTCGCCTGACAAAAGACTCCGAACCCTTTTTCTGGGGCCAAGATCAGAAAAAAGCTTTCATAGAGCTTAAGGCCCGCCTCCAATCTACGCCTATCCTTGCCGACTTCGACGAGCAGGCCGACACGGAACTGCACACAGATGCCAGCAATGTGGGCCTTGGTGCGGTGATTGTGCAGTGGCAAGACGGTGTGGAACGCGTGACCGCATACGCAAGTCACACTTTGTCCCGTTCCGAAGTGAATTATTCCACAACGGAAAAGGAGTGTCTCGCTGTTGTGTGGGCAATCACAAAATTTCGTCCATACCTGTACGGCCGCCCGTTTCGAGTCGTCAGCGATCATCACTCCTTGTGCTGGCTTGCGAACCTCAAAGATCCATCGGGGTGACTTGCACGGTGGAGCCTTCGGTTGCAAGAGTTCGACGTCACCATCGTGTATAAGTCGGGTCGGCAACTTAGCGATGCAGACTGTCTCTCCCGAGCTCCTCTTTCGTGCCCACCAGATGAGTCCGACGACGATTCTGCTTTCCTCTGCGCTGTCACCACATCCGACCTTTCCCACCATCAGAGGGCCGACTGCGAACTGCTGCCTCTAATCGAGTACCTCGAAGGAACCGCTCCGTCTCCGCCCAGACTCTTCTCGCGCGGACTTTCGTCGTTTTGCTTAATAGATGGAGTCCTCTACAAGAAAAAACTAAAGTCCAACCAACACTGCGTATCTCCTCGTTGTTCCAACCGTGCTTCGTAAGGAAGTTCTCGCTGCATGCCACGACGACCTTTCTTCTGGCCACCTCGGTTTTTCCAGAACATTGGGACGCCTCCGCCACAAGTACTACTGGCCACGGCTTGCTGCGGTCGTCCAACGCTACGTTCGAACCTGCCGTGAGTGTCAACGACGGAAGGTACCACCGACAAAACCGGCCGGCCTTCTGAAGCCAATTGATCCTCCGCAAATCCCATTCCAACAAGTCGGCATGGACTTACTGGGCCCATTCCCGGTGTCCTCCATGGGAAACCGGTATATTGTTGTTGCCACGGACTACCTAAGCCGCTATTGTGAAACCAAGGCTCTTCCCCGTGGCACCGCGGCTGAAATTGCACAGTTCTTTGTTCACCACATCGTGCTTCGCCACGGCGCACCCGTGGTTGTATTAACTGACCGCGGAACCCCGTTTACGTCGGCTCTTACACACGAGGTCCTCCGTCTTAGTGGCACCAGTCATAGAAAAACGACTGCTTACCATCCTCAAACGAATGGACTTACTGAGAGGCTGAACAAGACCATCACAGATATGATGTCTATGTATGTCGACGCTGACCATCGCAACTGGGACGAAATACTTCCCTACATCACGTTTGCGTACAACACCGCCCTCTAAGAAACGACGCGCTTCACCCCCTTCCGTTTGGTGTATGGCCGAGATGCCCTGACCATGCCTGACGCCATGCTGCTCCCGGATTGTACCCCCTCGTCCGTCCCAGGCGCTGACCAATTCGTTCGCGATGCAGAAGCCGCTCGCCACCTTGCTCGACAACGCATTCGCCACCAGCAGACAACTGACGCCCGGCGTTACAACCTCCGCCACAGGGAGGTGATTTACCAACCCGGCGAGCACGTCTGGGTATGGAGCCCTGTACGTGTGCGCGGTCGCTCTGAAAAGCTTCTGCGGCGCTACTTCGGCCCCTACGAGGTGCTACGTCAACTCAGCGATGTGAACTATGAAGTGTACCCGCAACGAGTTGTCCGGTCTTCTCGCCCGCCCAAGTCTGAAGTCGTCCACGTGTCCCGCATGAAACCGTATTACGCCCGTTAGCTCCTCCCGGAGTTCACATTCAGTGCTGCCACCACACGCCATCGCACTTTCGGTGTCTCTACACTCTTTATCCCCCTTGCCGGAGGCATCGAGGCGATGCCTCTTGAAAGGAGGGGGGCAATGCCACACTGCTCACATTCTGCGAGCGCCGCCATGCGGCCGAGCGGCATTACTGGGCTCGTGTGGGAGCGAAGAAGAGGACGTTCCCGTTCGAACGCGCGCTGCTGGGCTTCTGGCCTTCGGATTAAAAAAAGCCCCTTTTCGTGCCGCCCTACGTTTGTCGGCGACAGTATACACAGACGACGAAAGGCATTCACGAAAACGTGTCCAGCCTAACACGCGCAGATATCATGATGAAAGAAAAAAATTCATTAAGCTGCACCGGGTAATTACTGCGGCGCACTCTGCAAGACATTAGCCTCAGAAATAATTATAAAAAAGCGAAGAATGCGCTCAGCCACAGCTCTTAATAAACTACACGAAACAAGAAAGAGCATGTTGCGGGAAGCAGAGTCTTGATTATATATAAACCCCAAGCAGCCTGGGATTTGTTACGTTTTCCTTTGTCGAGTGACACGAAGTGCCAGCCTCGCCTTGTCATTACTTGTCCATTCCATTCTTGTCCATATATATATATATATATATATATATATATATATATATATATATATATATATATATATAGCGGTCGAGGGTGGCGCTGGTGAACACTGTCAAGGTTCTCTTACACCCAGTAAGCATAAATACCCACGAAAGCAGCAGATTGGGCAGCCGTCGCCGTAGCTCAGTTGGTAAGAGCACCGGACGCGATATTCGGAGGTCGTGGGTTCGGATCCCACCGGCGGCATGGTTGTTTTTTCTGCTGCTTTATAAGTAATTTTCTTTAAACCGATTGATTGGCACTAAAAATTAAAAAAAAATTAATAGTATTTCCCTATGCACCTTGGTTTCGGTGACTGTTGGCTTCCTTAATATTGCTACGGACGCTGGGAGGACGACGAAGTGTTTGGTAACGAAGACGACGCTGAGGTGCGCGCTTGTGTGCTGAGAGTCTACTCCAAGCCATCGGTTCCTTGCGTAGCAGGTTACCTCTGCTCTTTCTACTGCTGCTTCCAGCCGCCACGTATCATTTGGTGGAGGTTGCTAAATTCAATCCCCGACCTCAAGCTCGGCTCTCCGTCGTGGCCGCCGTCTCGCCAACATGTCTACCGAGTCCGAGCCATCTCCCTCTCCGTCAACACCGCCAGCGGTCGTCGTCGCCCACCACCGCGAACCGGGCACGTTCTGCGGCACAGACGACGTTGATGTGGACGACTGGCTGGCCCTTTACGAACGCGTCAGCACGCACAACAGGTGGGATCCAACGCTGATGCTCGCTAATGTGATATTTTACCTGACCGGCACCTCGAGAGTGTGGTTCGAAACCCACGAAGATGACTTGACCTCATGGGACATATTTAAGCAGAAGCTCCGCGACCTCTTCGGAAAACCCATCGGCCGCCAACTCGCCGCCAAGAAGGCACTCGCGTCCCGCGCCCAAACTTCCTCCGAGCCATACATAGCCTACCATCCGCAGACGAACGGCCTCACTGAACGTCTGAACCGTACCCTCACTTACATGATTTCTATGTACGTCTCCGACCATCACCGCGACTGGGATATTAGCCTCCCATTTGTTACATTCGCCTACAATTCTACGCGTCACAATACAGCCGGTTTCTCCCCTTTTTACCTTCTCTTTGGCCGCGATCCTTTGCTGCCCTTCGACAGTGTACTGCCCGCCACCGCCTCCACGAGTCCTTACGCTCGGGACGCCATCGCTCGCGCCGACGCTGCCCGTCTTGTCGCCCGCCAGCGGCTGTCGGCTTCCCAAGTCAATCAGAAACGACGTCATGACTGCCGCCGTCGTGAAGTCACCTACTCTCCTGGCTCCCTTGTGTTACTCTGGATCCCTTCCCGCCGTGTGGGCCTTTGTGAAAAACTGCTCCCCCGATATACAGGCCCTTATCGGGTCGTACGTCCGGTGACCGCGGTGACGTACGAGATCACCCCGCTACATCCGCCATCTCCGGCCGCTGCACCCCGCACCGACATCGTCCATGTGTCCCGCCTCAAACCTTACAACTCGCCGTCTAGCTGGCCTGTGTAGTGCGCACCAGGACGGTGCTTTTGCCGCGAAGGGGGGGGGGGGGGGGGGAGGTCATGCTACGGACGCTGGGAGGACGACGAAGTGGTTGGTAACGAACACGACGCTGAGGTGCGCGCTTGTGTGCTGAGTGAGAGTCTACTCCAAGCCATCGGTTCCTTGCCTAGCAAGTTACCTCTGCTCTTTCTACTGCTGCTTCTAGCCGCCACGTATCAATATGTTTGTCAAACGAGCCCCTCATTTCCTTTACCTTGTCTGCTAATAGCTTAACAGCGGTCTCGTTTCTGGCAGTCTTGTTGCCATAGGTAGCATAAGAGGGCTCTCCCACAGTTTCCGCCCTGTCCGTTAGATGACGTTCTACGTCACACTCGCGGTATTACAACACGTGCTACGTCCACCGCTGTGGTCGAGGGTGGCGCTGGTGAACACACTCAAGGTTCGCTTACACCCAGTAAACATAAATACCCACGAAAGCAGCAGATTGGACAGCCGTCGCCGTAGCTCAGTTGGTAAGAGCACCGGACGCGATATTCAGAGGTCGTGGGTTCGGATTCCACCGGCGGCATGGTTGTTTTTCCTGCTGCTTTATAAGTAATTTTCTTTAAACCGATTGATTCGCACTAAAAATTAAAAAAAAGAAATTAAAAGTATTCCCCTATGCACCTTGGTGTCGGTGACTGTTGGCTTCCTTAATATGTTTGTCAAACGAGCCCCTCCTGTGTTTGCGCTGTTCCCGTTTAAGCAATTACTTTATCGATAAGAAAACAGCGTTTGTATTGTTAAAAAATTAGCATTGGCAACAAAGGTTCATACGGAAGAATGCCGTGAAGATGTGTGGTTTTCGGACATTGTAGACCTATTCATCATTATTACCATCATCATCATCCTGACAACACCCACTGCAGGGCATAGTCATCTCCCATGTCAGTCCAATTAACCCTCTCTTTTGCCAGCTGCGCCCACCGCATCCCACCAACTTCTTAACCTCAGTCACCCACCTACCTTCATGCCACCTTCTACTACTCTTGCCTTCTCTTGGAATCCACTCAGTTACCCTTAAGGACTAGCGGTTATCTTGCCTTCGCATTACATGCCCTGCCCAAGCCCATTTCTTACTTTTGATTTCGCTAGGATGTCATTACCTCGCGTTTGTTTCCTCACCCACTCTACCCGTGTCCGGTCTCTTAGCGTTACACCTATAATTTTTCTTTCCAAGGTTTGCTGCGTGGTCCTTAACTTAAGCAGAACTCTTTTCGTTAGCCTCCACGTTTCGGCCCCGTAGGTGAGTACCGGTATGATACAGCTGTTGTACAGTTTTCTCTTGATGGATATTGGTAAACTGCCATTCATGACGAGAGAACCTGCCATATGCGCTCCATCCCATTCTTATCCTTCCAGTTATTTCTCTCTGAAGATCCGGATCAGCTGTCACTACGTGCCCCAAGTAGACCTTTACCACTTCCAGCCCCTCGCTGCCAGTTGAGAACTGCTGTTTCCTTGCTAGACTGTTGAACGACTGTTGCCTCCCTAAATCACTGTTCATGCTTTGCAGTTCACCTCATGAGTGACTCAGCAAGGCAATGTCATCAGCGAATCGCAGATTATTCAGGTGTTGTCCATTAACTCTTATACCCAACTGTTTCCAGATCAGGCCTCGGAATATATCCTGTATACAGGCGGTGAATAGGATTGGCGAGATGGTAACTTCCTGCCTGACGCCCTTTCTTATTGGAATTTTGTTTGGGGACTTTATGAATTATGATGATAGTTGTGCAGTTGCTGTAGACATCTTCCAGTATTATCACATAAGGCTCTTCTACACCTTGATCCGCAATGCCTGCAAGACTGCTGAGGTTCCCACTGAGTCGAATGCTTTCTCCTAATCAGTGAGCGCTATATATTTGGGCTGGTTATTTTCTGCACATTGCTCTATCACCTTGATTGATTGCGTGAATAAGACCTATTGTCGTGAATAAGATCTTTTACGAAAGACTGCCTGATAAAATGTCAATAAATCACGTCCACCAAAACTACTCAACAGAGCTCCTCATAGCCGGACAGCGCTTGATAGGGGCTGGAAAATGATATCTCATATTGTCACGTAGTGGTGACGGCAGTCGAAGCAGCGATGAAGACGGACGAAACAGTCTTCTAAAAGAACTGTTTATTGGGCTGACTTGCACCCAAAATGGACTGAATCACTCGGCGGCGGCGAAGCGACAAGCGTGCTCGGCGGTCGTCGAACAGAATGCCCGCCGCTGTCGGCCGTGCTCAATTTAAAGCTGATAGCGAACATTCGAGATAAAGGGCGCAAAGTTACTAGAACATTCCGGAACAACGTAGAATCAGCTTTGCCTGGCTGCGATCAATCGAGATAAATCTAGTCGCGTCTTGCGTCGCAAACAAAGCGATAAGGTGGTGTCCCGGCAGATTTGAAAAACGAATAAACACTGCAAATATTCGCGGCATTACTCCCCTCTCAAAGAAGCATCGACCCGATGCATTAAAACAAATAATGCGACTAGTATGGGAAAAAAAACGGATCTTGCGAAAATAGAGCATGGAAATGCAGCGGCCTTTAGCGCGCATAATACGGCTTCAGACGGACTACATGGACAACTTCTGGTCGTACGCGGCGTCGCTGGGATGCAGTCATTGCGTCAGGGATGACTTCATAATCCAGTTCACCCAGCCGACGAAGAACCTTGTACGGGCCGAAATAGCGGCGCAAAAGCTTTTCACTCAATCCACGGCGGCGAATGGGCGTCCACACCCAGACTTGGTCTCCTGGCTTGTATTCCGCGTTGCGTCTTCGTAGGTTGTAGCGTCTGGCGTCGGACCGCTGCTGATCTTTGATCCGTAATCGGGCAAGCCTTCGAGCTTCTTCTGCGCGTTGAAGGTAGGCGGCAACGTCGACGTTCTTTTCTTCTGTAACGTTGGGCAGCATGGCGTCTAGCGTGGTCGTGGCATCCCTGCCATGGACGAGCCTAAAAGGCGTCATCTGGGTGGTCTCCTGCACTGCGGTGTTGTAGGCGAAGACGACGTAAGACAGGATGACATCCCAGGTTTTATGTTCGGCATCGACATACATAGCGAGCATATCGGCGATGGTTTTGTTCAGGCGCTCGGTCAGTCCGTTGGTCTGCGGATGGTATGCAGTTGTCCTCCGGTGGCTGGTTTGGCTGTAGCGCAGGATGGCTTGCGTGAGTTCCGCCGTAAATGCTGTTCCTCTGTCCGTGATGAGCACATCGGGGGCGCCGTGTCGAAGAAGAATGCACTCCACGAAAAATTTGGCCACTTCTGCTGCTGTTCCGTTCGGTAGGGCTTTCGCCTCAGCGTAGCGGGTCAGGTAGTCGGTCGCTATGATGATCCACTTATTTCCAGATGTTGACGTTGGAAAAGGGCCAAGCAAGTCCATGCCAATCTGCTGAAAGGGTCTTGAGGGAGGTTCAATGGGGTTCAGAAATCCTGCTGGTCGTGTGGGAGGAGACTTTCGTCGCTGACAATCTCGGCATGTTTTCACATAGTGTGCGACATCGGCAGACAGTCGGGGCCAGTAATACTTGTCTTGAATGCGGCGGAGGGTGCGAGTAAACCCGAGATGTCCAGCTGTCGGCTCGTCGTGTGAAGCCTGTAGAACTTCTTCGCGGAGACAAGTAGGTACAACAAGGAGGTAGGCTGTTTTGTTCGCTGTAAAGTTCTTCTTCACAAGGACCTCATTTTGCACACAGAAAGAAGACAGTCCTCGCTTGAATGAAGCGGGGGGTGAAGAAACCTTGCCTTCCAGGTACTCGATGAGGCCTTTTAGGTTGGGGTCCGAGCGTTGCTGCTGAGCAAAAGAGCTTGCGCTGATGGGTCCCAGGAAGGCGTCCTCATCGTCGTCCAGCGGTGGTGCATCTACAGGGGCTCGTGAGAGGCAATCGGCGTCAGTGTGCTTGCGTCCGGACTTGTAAACGACGGTGACGTCAAACTCCTGGAGACGCAGACTCCATCGAGCGAGTCGGCCAGAGGGATCCTTCAAATTGGCAAGCCAGCAGAGCGCGTGGTGGTCGCTGACTACCTTGAACGGCCGTCCGTAGAGGTAGGGGCGGAATTTTGACGTAGCCCAGATGATGGCAAGGCACTCCTTCTCAGTGGTCGAATAGTTAGCCTCGGCCTTGGAAAGGGAACGGCTAGCGTATGCGATGACCTTCTCCAGCCCGTCACTTTTTTGAACGAGAACGGCGCCTAGTCCCACGCTGCTTGCGTCGGTATGAACTTCAGTATCGGCGTTTTCATCAAAATGCGCAAGGATCGGTGGGGACTGTAAACGACGCTGAAGTTCCTTGAAGGCTTCTGCTTGCGGCGCTTCCCATTTAAACGGCACGTCTGCCTTCGTCAGTTGGGTCAGGGGCTCGGCGATGCGCGAAAAGTTTTTCACAAATCGTCGGTAATATGCGCATAGTCCGAGAAATCTGCGCACTGCTTTCTTATCGGCCGGCGGTTGAAACTGTTCAATAGCGGCTGTTTTCTGCGGGTCTGGGCGTACTCCTTCCTTGCTAACGATGTGGCCTAGAAACAGCAGCTCTTCGTAGGCAAAGTGGCATTTCTCTGCTTTCAAGGTTAGGCCAGACGACTTGATTGCGTCTAGTACTGTTCGAAGTCTTTTGAGGTGCTCTTCAAAGTTCGAGGCGAAGACAACGACGTCATCTAAATATACCAGACAAATCTGCCACTTCAGGCCTGCCAGCACTGTATCCATTACTCGCTGAAACGTCGCTGGTGCGGAACAGAGACCAAATGGCATCACCTTGAACTCAAACAGCCCATCCGGAGTTATGAATGCTGTCTTCTCGCGATCTCTTTCGTCGACCTCAATTTGCCAGTAGCCGCTCTTGAGGTCCATCGATGAGAAATATTTGGCGTTGCAGAGGCGGTCCAGTGTGTCGTCGATGCGGGGGAGGGGGTAGACGTCCTTCTTTGTTATGTTGTTCAAGCGGCGGTAATCCACGCAGAATCGAAGTGCGCCGTCTTTCTTTCTCACTAGAACAACCGGTGCCGCCCATGGGCTGTTTGAAGGCTGGATGACGTCGTCGCGAAGCATTTCTTCGACTTGGTCCCGGATGGCTTGTCGTTCTCGCGGAGACACACGGTAGGGGCTTTGACGGAGAGGTCGGACGTGTTGATCCGTTATAATGCGATGCTTGGCAATTGGCGTCTGTCGCACCTTCGGCGATGTCGAAAAGCACTCACTGTAGTTTTGAAGCAGATTGCGGATCTGGTCTTGTCTGTTCCGGTGCAGGGCTGGGTTGATGTCGAAAGTGGGCGAGTTCTCTTGGTCAGGCGGATCTTCTGCGGAGGGGTCGGAGAGGGCGAAGGAATCTTGTACGTCAGATATTTCGTCGTAGAAAGCAATCGTCGTTCCTCTGTTAATATGCCGGTATTCTTCGCTGAAGTTAGTCAGCAGTACTTCGGCCTGGCCATTGCGGAAATGTGCGATGCCTCTTGCGATGCTGATTCCTCGGTCTAGTAGCAACTGCATGTTCCCCTCGATGATGGCTTCAGTGTTTATGGCTTTCGTGGCGCCTACGGTCACGATAACGCTTGAACGGGGTGGGACGCTCACTTCTTCCTCCAGGACACTTAGGGCAACGTGATTTTCTCGAGTTTTCATCGAAGCGATGGCTTCGTCCGTCGAAAGCGTGATCAGCTTGGATCGCAGGTCGATGATCGCCTTATGCTCATTAAGGAAATCCATACCCAAGATCACTTCGCGGGAGCATTGCGGTAGCACAACAAAGGTCGCAGGATAGGTATGTCCTTTGACAGTCACTCGCGCTGTGCATTGTCCTGATGGCGTAATGAGGTGGCCCCCAGCGGTGCGAATTTGTGGGCCGTCCCAAGCCGTTGTGACTTTTCTGAGCTGCGCAGCGAATGTTCCATTCATCACCGAGTAATCGGCTCCTGTGTCGACTAGAGCGGTAACTTTCCGGCCGTCGATAGTCACTTCTAGGTCGGAGGTCCTGGCTCTTGCATTGCATGTCGCTCTCGGCGTCGGGTCACGGCTTCGTCGCGTATGCGAGTCACGGGTTGGGCGTGTGGTCGAAGCTCCTCTGGGTGGCGGCGTCGATTTCAAGGTAGCTTGCGTCGTGGTCGAGGTTCTCATTGTGTGCGGCGTCGGTGCAGCGAGTGTCGGTTCTTCATGCGGCGTCGCGGGTGCAGCGTCTTCATGGGGCGTGGTCGGTGGAGGATCTTCGGCGTTTAGCTCGTGAGCAACCTCACCTCCAGAGGTTGCTGCCTTTAGTTTCCCCTACGGGGGCTGGGCGACCTTCCTCGTACCGCGGCTGCGTAGCTGCGGCGTGGCGACGCAAAGCGCGAGGTTGATGGCGATGGTGAGCGCGAAAAGCGGTTCGGCGTGTACTCTTCTCGACGCAGGTACTCGTCGATTTCGTGCGGACGTTGTCCGAAGCGTGGTCGTGGGGCGTTAACGGCAAATCCTCGAAGACCGATACGTCGGTACGGGCAGTGACGAAGAATATGGCCGGCCTCACCGCAATGGAAGCACAACGGCCGGTTGTCGGAAGTCCTCCAGGCGTCGCATTTCCTGGGGCTTGAGGGTCGGTCATAGGCTGGGCGGGCGGGGGCTGGGAGGCGGCGTTGTGGACCAAGTGGCTCATCTCGGGGAGGACGTGGGGGTTGTCGTTGGGGCTGAGCAGTCCTTACTGCAGCGGCGTAGGTCATGGCCTGGGGTTCTGTGGCCGTCGGGGTGCCAAGTGCCTGTTGCACTTCTTCCCGTACCACGTCCATCAGAGTCGATGCTTGTGGCTGTGGGGAGGATGGCAGTAATCGGCGTAGCTCCTCTCGGACGATTTCGCGGATAACGTCCCGCAAGCTGTCGCTGGTGGTGGCCGGCGTGTCCAAACGGATTGCATAGGCAGAGGAAGGGCGGTTGTACTGCCGAGCTCGGACGTCGAGGGTCTTCTCAATCGTGCAGGCTTCCTGCATGAATTCCTCGACCGTTTTTGGCGGCTGACGGACGAGGCTGCCAAAGAGTTGTTCTTTTACGCCGCGCATTAAGAACTGAACTTTCTTTTCCTCGGTCATCCCGGGATCGGCGCGGCGAAATAGGCGCTTCATCTCGACGTAGCTGCGGACGGGCTCATTCGGAAGCTGGATCCTGGACTCGAGGAGTCGTTCGGCTCTTTCTTTCCTCACGACACTGGTAAATACCTTCAATAGTTCTCTCTTGAATAGCTCCCATGTCGTAAGGGACGACTCGTAGTTTACGTAACACGTGCGTGCGGAGCCATCCAATGAGAAAAAAACGTGTCCAATCTTTGCCGCATCATCCCACTTGTTGAATGACGCCACGCGCTCAAATGGATCTAACCATTCTTCAGGGTCTTCGCCTAGGGATCCATTGAAAGTTGGCGGCACCCGCGGCTGCTGCAGTATGATCGGTGTCGACATCTTCGGCGAGATTGCGGTGCTCGTAGCCGCGTCTTTTCGCTGTCTTGTGCGGTCCGGCAGTTTCCCGAACTCAGGCTCCTCACCCTGGAGACGTCGGCTGGCTCGCTGAGCTGCTGGCACGTCCTCGGGTGCGAAACGCTCAGGGCTGGCTTCACGACTTGAAGGGGGCGTCCGGAACATGGAAGGCTACCCAGCACCTCCACCAGATGTCACGTAGTTGTGACGGCAGTCGAAGCAGCGATGAAGACGGACGAAACAGTCTTCTAAAAGAACTGTTTATTGGGCTGACTTGCACCCAAAATGGACTGAATCACTCGGCGGCGGCGAAGCGACAAGCGTGCTCGGCGGTCGTCGAACAGAATGCCCGCCGCTGTCGGCCGTGCTCAATTTAAAGCTGATAGCGAACATTCGAGATAAAGGGCGCAAAGTTACTAGAACATTCCGGAACAACGTAGGATCAGCTTTGCCTGGCTGCGATCAATCGAGATAAATCTAGTCGCGTCTTGCGTCGCAAACAAAGCGATAAGGTGGTGTCCCGGCAGATTTGAAAAACGAATAAACACTGCAAATATTCGCGGCAATATACAGTGCACTTAAAAACAGGGTTAAATAGTCAATAATTATTTTTAGAGCGTTAGCACTTAGTAGATTGTGTTTCTGTTTCGCGCCGTCGTCGTCATGATTCGCACCTTCACCTAACACCTACCTCGGTAGTCAGGTGCCAAAGGGGAGAAAGGTTAACTGTGTCACCACTTTTACAGGCTTCTTTCTTAGCTGCCACACCTCAGCTAACGCACAAACATTCGCCTTATGCACTCGAACCCGTCCTGTGATTGTTTCTTCCCATGACTTTTCTGCCTTAATTTTTTTTGCGTCATATAACCGCATTTGAACTGTAGGGATGCTCCTCGTGAGATCCATTAAACTCTTATTCTTTCGCTGCATTGAATTTCCTGGGTTAATACTCTCATATTTCAAACGCGAAATTCTACAACATGTTGTTTAGAGGATTTTAGCCATGTTTATTTAAAAATAAATTGCAGTGACGTGCCGAATGAATATTCTTTTATTTTTCCGCAATCCCTGCCCAATTCCTTTTTTTTTGTTTGGCGTTTTTTTGTTTTTTGTTTAAGTGAAGAACCCAAGCACGCATTTGCAATATTAGAGTAGGTTTCTAACGTCCAGCAGATTTATAAGATACGGCACGGCCCCTCGAAGATGCAAAGTACTGCGTCCGTCAGCAACCTTCCTAATGATGTGTCATTTCACAATTCTTTACA
Source organism: Amblyomma americanum (assembly GCF_052857255.1). Lineage (NCBI taxonomy): Eukaryota > Metazoa > Arthropoda > Arachnida > Ixodida > Ixodidae > Amblyomma > Amblyomma americanum. Next base: position 60,022,857 of record NC_135503.1, on the reverse strand, counting down.
TACCATAAAACTCATAGAGAATTTTTAACCGGTGTTTACCTAAATGTAGTGCAGTACAAAACTGCAACTTGATTTCGCGTCTCTTGTGTCGCAAAATCTTAATAGCATTCATGATCTTCCTGATGATTCTCTAAAACATTTGGCCAATCAATGCTTTCAGTAGTATCTTTTCAAGACGAGTATTGAGAATTTGAACTCCGAACCTGAGTGGAAAACTGAACGAGACGGAAAATGACCCGCCCAGTCGGCGCGCTGTTTTTAGCTACGTGGTTGCATCGGCCATACAAAATAATTTTAAACGTAGCTGCATCTGATGTATTGCGTGTCAAGCTGTCTTCTTTTTTAAAGTGATCGATTGCTTGTAACTTTAATCTTCGAAATCCTTGTGTTAATACACTGCGTAAGAATGGTAAATGTGTTGGCGTTTTGAAGACATTTGAAACTTTGGAACGTCGCCGTGGCGCTCCTTCGACTGAAAATACATTTACCCCTAATGACACTAAGAAAACTTCGTGTAGCCGCACAATGCTGCCAGTTCAGCTAAATGACATTAGGTCAGACGCCATTTGAACGCCTGTGTAGCCCGGGTATTAATAGGCCCAATTTTGCATTGCTGTTCTGTTGCGTATGGTGTAAAATGAACCGTTATTATTAATATTGCTGTTGGCACCTATGCACATATCCTGAGCCGAAGACCAGATATCATTCAAGAGTTTGACAGCCAACCCTTTGATCGCGGCTTACATCGATTATTGAGCAAATACACATCTTACCTGAGGATAGCCCCGCGAAAGGAGAAGAACTTTTGATATCTAATACGGCCATACTTTTCGAGGACATTTGAACGTGCATCTAAAAGAGAAATATATGCATTACATAATATTACGTATTATTGTTAATCTTTTTTCTTCCATTCAGTGCTTTCGTCATCAAGCACCAGGAGAGAAATGCGGCCCTTTTGGCTGTGTGTGTGTCGTCGTCCTCGGAAGTGGCACTGTGCGACCACTTCACTGCGCCTATTTGCCAGTCTTGGCCGGCCGTCAAAAACAATCGCCTCCACAGGGCCATAGAGGGCCGGAAGCCAATGTGAGGGGAAGAGGGCGCTGACTGCGGTGTGGAGGAACCAAAAAAGAAAATTAATTCTTGCACAACGGCGGAAGAAAGTTTTCTTTCACGACGTAACGACCATCCGACATGTAAGCGTGAGAGGGAATATTAAAGAGCTTGTGGCTGAAGTTGTATTTTTTTCGCTAAATGAAGACGCTCACGCGAAGTCTGTTGCTCCGTCTTGCAAGCCTCGCTGATTTTTTGTTTCTTACACTTATTTATTACCCTTGGAACATGCGGACGAATAGAAGAATTACATATAATTCGTTTGCGTCCCACATGAATCCGCGCTTTCCAAGGCAAGGCACCAAGGATGAATGAATGGATCCTACGATCTTATTTGAAACTGTGGTTTGAAGCGCTCTGTGAGGCTCACAGTTTTTTACGGCGTCAGCGGTATCGGCATCGTTTTCTTAAAATGCTTTGCGTGACTTGTGACTGCTGCGTTGCGTGGGCAGAGGACAGAGCGTAGGAGTGCTCGAAGGAAAGGCGAGTGCGAGAGCAGAACTAGAAAGAGGAAGTGCACCCCAATAACTGCATAGCGGGAGCGAGTGATGCTTAGCGAATAATGTTCATAGTTCCTTGTACTAGATAATATTTTGTTCTTAAAAAATAATATGGTGATACTCGCTAATAGAGACATCTTTATGGCTTAACTGCAAAGCTTAGAAGTCAAAAATTGACACCAAAGATAGTTTTATTATATTGCAACGAATCGTTTATGCGAGTCATGATACAAGACGTTTCCATTGGCAACAGAAACACCAGTGACGAAGCTCAGCAGCCACGAAGAAGGCCAGGCAGCTGTCCTGGGGACAAAGTATTGGCGGAGTCACGCAGTTACAGAAGCTCCTCCCCTGATCTTTCCTTCATTGTTAAAAAGTATCACTGAGTATGCGTTCGCTCGGAGCCACCGCCACCAGAACCAAAAAAAAAGAATGAAAAGATGCATGTGAAAAGCGAAAGTTTTAAAATACGAAAAATACAAGCGTAAGGTAGGCGTATTATCACATGGTATGGCTCATCACATGGTATGGCTGTGGCCTGTGAATTTTTTTCTTGCCTCTACTGGCTCACAGTCAATCCACAAGAGCGCAACATATCTGACAGCTCTCAAAATCTTCAGCTTCAACAACGTCTCACTACCCGAGGGTGCTGTTGGTGCCCCATTTGAGGTCGTCGCATTTGCTCGAACAGTTTATCGTTATTTTCTTAGGAAATACAAAAAAAGAAAACACAAAGGCCATGTGACACTGAACAAAAAAAATCAGTAAGGACAAAAATAACCAATTGAGCGCTGGCTCAAAAACCTGCAAGAATCTCCCGATTGATCTCTTGCTTTCCAAATAATTTTATAAGCACCTTTCCTCAGATACTTTCGATCAGTTTTTCAATTTTATACCCCTGTCACACGGGCACTTTCGATCCTCATCGAGTCAATGCTTTTCGATCTCAATGCAGATCGACAGTTGTCACGCGGCCACTTTCAAGCGCAATCGAGCTCGATCCTGCTTGGCTCGATGCCGATTCCTCAAGAGTGCTTGAGGTTCCAAGCACAATCGAAAGCACTCTCGCTCTAATGAAGCTATAAAAATAAACACTTGTAAACAAAACAAAACCACAATGGTTGTCGTTGTAATTGATTAAAATGTAATACAGAAAATTTTCAGGTACTATCCCTGTTTATATGCAAACATATTTTAAAATAATCTCTACACCACGCTGCAAGCTTCGCCGTCAATGTAAACAAAGATGGCGTCCTCCTGCTCGTCGGCGCGCAAAGTGTGGAGCGAGCGCGAGACAGCCGCTCTCATCGACTGCTGGCAGGACCGCCTAAATGATTTGCGGCGCCAGAAGAAAAACGCCGCAGTCTATGCAGAAATCGCGGAGGCGTTGCGAACCCTCAGTTCCATCGCACAGCAGAAACTTGACGCAGATACGATGTACCGATTTGGCTACGGATTTGGCTGGCGCTGCCCCCGACTGCACAGTGTTGCCGGACATCACCATGTTATGGCTGCCGGCGGAACATTTGGCGCCACCTAACACACATGAGGAAAACTTCTCAATGAGCATTGAAAATGCCCGTGTAGCCCCGCATGTTTCGAGCGTGCTCGAAAATCTCGATGCAGTTCGAGTTCAATGAGGATCGAAAGTGCCCGTGGGACAGGGGTATTAAAATGCGCTATACTGAAATTCGTCCTTTTCAAACAGAATCGTCCACTAACTTTCAAGGTTTACTCATTTCGAAGCCGGTGGCACCTACCCTAACCCGCGCGGCTCAGTAGTTAGGGCGCTCGGCTACTGACCTGGAGTACCCGGGTTTGAACCCGACCGCGGCGGCCGCGTTTCGACGGAGGCGAAACGCCAAGGCGCCCATCTGCTGTGTGATGTCGGTGCACGTTAAGTACCCCCAAGTGGTCGAAATTATTCCGCAGCCCCCCACTACGGCACGTCCTTTTTCCTTTCTTCTTTCACTCCCTCTTTTATCCCTTCCCTTGCGGTGGGATTCTCGTGTCTGCTAAGAAATGAATGAGATACTGCTCTATTTCCTTTCCCCAACAACCAATTTCGATTTCATTTCTACCCTGGGCCAGTGGACTGCTCCTAGGTAGCCACACTTGCATCTGCGGACCACGGTGGCTTGGTTCCCATGGCATTCAGCTATCGAGATCACGGTCCTGAAACCAAATACAGGCGGCGGTGGCTGCGTACCGACGAAGGCGATATCTGAAAGCTCTCTTGTGCTATGCAAATACCAGTGCGTGATAAAGAACTCCAGCTGGTCTAAATTAATACGAAGTTGTCCACAACAGCATGTTTTGCAGCTCACGCGAAGGTAACACACTGACCATTCCTCAAGCCATTTCTTATTGACTTCAGTCGTGGAAGCATTAACGTAACTTTCGTTATCAATGAACCTTAGCGTCTCAAGTGGGCGGACTGCGCCTACTCCGACTCCTGGATGCACACTCATTATCATCATCGGCCTAACTACATCTACTGCCGGACAAAGACTTCCCTCATATCTTTGCAATCAACCTTGTCGTGTTTGTTCTCAAGAGAAATAAAGAGGAAGAAATGAGTAGTGGGGATTATACTACCCCGAAATGACACATGGGATACCTAGAATGGCGTAGTGACCGGTTCTGGATTATTTTGTGCCGTCTAGAGCAATTAAGCGTGCGCTGACATCGCACAGCACACAGGCGATTTTTCGTATCGGCTCAACAGAAATACCTTGGCCTGGGAGGCAGGGATCGATTCCGTGACCATGGGATCAGCAATCGAAAGCAAATCCCACTGAGCCACCGGGGCTTGTAGAGAGAGACGACGTCACATCTAAGGAAAAAAAATTATTTTCACATAGTTAACACGAGATTTCTCAAGAGAGGTTCACTGCAAACCAACTGTCACTGTATGAAATTGCTTCACACAATCTATCCGTCCATTTTGTTCCTTGACCAACCACCAGAGCAGCGTTCAAATCTAATGACGTGCCATGAACTTTTACAGCGGGGAAAACAGCAATACATGGAGATTTCCAATTCTTTCGTAATTACGCCTACGTTACCAAGCGTTCTTCGCGTTTTCTCATTAACCGCACGATGCACAAAACTGCAGTGCGCATTTTCCTTGAAAGAGTTTATATTAAAGCAGAGATGTGTAAACGCGCCCCACTAGCATAAGGTCAAAAGTGGCGGTCGGAATAAACGATCACACTCTAGGGTTCTCATACGCTGAGAAAAACAAGTAACTACCTTCCTTCTTCGGGAACGGAAAATATAATGTTGATCCAGCTTCTCGCAGTATTCCGGCTATTGGCGCCATAGGGACGTTACAATAATACGCGTAATGAGAGCTATACAATAAACCGTTCCTTATCCCCAGTTTGCCATCTCGATGCTGACAGGATAACCATCAACCAAGAATATCCATCAATTGCAGGCCTATTTCGTCTCATGTGTTGGTGTCCTTGGCTGCAAGTCTGCAGTGCTCAGTCGAGAAATTATTGCGGAATTTTTAAGTCCAACACTAGAAATTTTTTGTTTACGAAGCAGCCGTGGCGCATTCTAGAACAATTTCTTATTTTTACTAGCCATGGCTGTACACGACTCACAAAACCTGTCGTTGGTTTTATTAGCTGACGGACTGCAGGAACATCATATATTAATTGCTGAGTGTTATTCAGACGCACATATTGCCATCGTAGGCTCTACGTTTCGGCTTCAAATTTTTGTGTTGTGAAACAATATGCAGAAGACTTTGTAGACAGTGTAATCTAGAATCGATTTTTCGTTACACAAATGAGGAGTAATTTATATTGCTGTAAGTGCACAGCAATTAAGGTACCTTGAAACTTGAGCCATAATAAATCAGAAGTTTTGCCACCTACTTTTAAGATGTTTTGAGTAAAAAACTTAGAATAAGAAATATATAGACACGAACTTGCCCCTGAAAGGCGTAAAATAATGTATGTGGTTACATGCATAGACCCTTAACATTTCAGTGCAGCGCAGAAATAGGCAGCCGTAGTCTAATATTCCGTCAAATATAGTACGAGAAGAGAAGAAATAGGCAGCATTACCGTTTCCTCTGCGTGCTGAAAAGAGAGAGAGAGAGAGAACAACTTTATTGAAAATGCCTGTAGAATCTCTCTCCACGCAGGGAGGCCAAGCTTTTACCGCGACGCGGCCACTACGTCAGTCTCTCAAAGCTTGAGAGAAAAGCTATTCCTAACCGATGTATAAAAAATGCTTCCAGGAAATTATGCGTGCGTGCCATGGCATCTAGTTTTTCCCACTGTGTATGTAAGAAACACTTAATCGGCAGAATAAGTCAGGGTTAGTTGGTTAGTTTAATGGGTCCTCTTTCCTCGAGCGCCTTGGTGCCGCTCTTGCCCGGTTCAACAGCCAAAGCTTTACTTTCGGCTGTGAGCTGGATAGCGCTGCCTCCAATTCCTCAGTTTTTGGGTGAATGATGCTCAGAAATTGGGACGTTTGTGTAGCGCGGGATGTCATGTTCATTTCGTGGTGTTTCTCGTTGAGTGTACCCCGGCAGAAGCCAAAACGTGAACAGGTCAGTATTAATTGCCAACTCGAAACTGCTAGTGCCAGAAAAGAAAGGTTCTGTCTTCTGCATACATTCACAACTTGTCAGGTCTGTTGTAGAAAACTGGCAGTCAAATTGGCGTTGGTGATCTATCTAAACGTCATAAGGAAGACGATGAAGATAACGCAGTTTGTGCGTTATTTCAGAATTGCTTCGAGAAATATTGGGAGGGCATTTTATAGTCGACTGCCTTGACATGTTGTGATGTATACGTGGATCAAACTGGCAGGTATCCTAATGGTCGGGTGAAGCAACATTACTGCGATCCAAAAGAATAATTGTTGGGGCCAGTTTTTACATGACAGTGTTTTTATTACGCACTCTTGGCATAAAGGCATAATTTGGGTTGGCTGTATACTACAAGAAATCCTCTAAGGTATTTTCGTGCAATAACCGGAGAAGGCTCCTGCTTTTATTCTTATCAGTAAGCCGCACGGAGAAATCCTCTTTCTTTGTCCCCGTTAGTGCCACATCCTGCAAAATCCATATCTTTGATGCCGTTGTCCATCCACCTCTGCAGCGCGTGTGAAACACCAGGGATGGCTGGTGCGCCCTGAGTTTTCTCGAGACCCCCACCGGCACGTGATCGACAGGTTAACGGCGGCCTCAGCCCTTATCATTCTAAGGGATACCTCCTCCAATATTCTGAAGAGGGACGGGGAAAGTGCACTGGGATTGAGGGCGCGCGAAGTTTTCTGCATATCAGTGCTGGTGTGTGTCTTCTTCTATGTCCATTTCTGCTGCGCTGCTAATTTTATACCACGTATTACAATGTATGCAAAGCTGTCAAGGGGCAACATAGGGGCTCATATCAGCAAATTCCATTGCCTGGTGTAATCAACACGTCGCATGCTGGAATTCAAACGCTGCACAGCAACTCGCACACGGAGAATTGAATTTGTAATTGGCGAGCTTGAATTGAAAACAATTCAAGGTGCTGAACTGTCAAGGAACAATATTTGTTGCGATAGCACCTCTCCTCTCGCACTCACAAATAACCCTTAAACACTTGGCATATTTTTGTCTTTCATTTTTAAATTAACACTTGTTGCCTCTAAGGATATACACCTTTTGTTGGATATTTTTAGGTTGCTCATGTACATCAATTTAACATTCTGCCCTATTTACTTTGCCATCCTTTGAGTTTCCCTGTTCTTTTCTTACTCAGTGTGTTTCCTGTGCAGTTTCGTCGGCCATTACCGCTTCATATAAGCCTGAGAAATATTTATCCAAACGCACGTATTGGAGCTCCCACATGTGCTACCTGAAACGATTCTCAATGAAAGTTTGGCGTAGTTTTGCTCGCATTTGTATTGCAAAACTCTGAAGTGCTTCCAACTTTAGTGTTATAGGAAGGCTGTTTACTTGAAATAGACGTTAATTGGCTAAGACATACACAATATGTCTCAAATATTTGGCTTTGCGTGCATGGCTATAACTTCCCATTGATGAAGCAAAGACAACGCAATTGGCCATTAAAGGTAGTGCGAATAATTCGAAAATTGGGCTTGGCTTTTTGTTAGGGCCCGGTAAACTCCGCACGACTAGAGCTAGCCTAATTGATCACGCCAGCGGATGAAATTTCTAGCGGCATATGATTCATGCCACACTGCTGTTCGTAACGGCACACGAATTTTCTTTCCACTCAATGCCAGCACGGTTCTGGCCCGACCTTACTGTGTTCTAATATGGGCTGATTAGAGCAGCGAAAATTGGCTGTCCACTTGAGCAGATATCCATAATTTTAAAACTTGCGGCAATAGCAATGTTTGTACTTGACTATAAGAAAAAATTAAAATGGGCAAAAATATCCTTGTTAGGCTTCTTATAAGAGTGCAACAATCCTTTATGAAAGCTGTATAGTCGAAGGGCAGTAATTTTCTCCCAAATGGCAAAAGCAAAAAAAAATTGGCTGAGGTTTAGCTCTGGTTAACCCTAGATGAATTGCGAAAGCTTCATTTCCTCGGCACGTCGTCTACGCAAACTCCAACCGGTCTCATCCGCAGTTGAAGAGCCACTCCGGGATGTGGCATGACTTCGAGGCTCAACTTCGTTACGAAGCTTCTCGAGTCGTGTGGCGCGTTTTTCTGGCGTCTCTTGAGCGCGTTGTCTCTTCCTCGCTTCGTTCTGTCGTTGATGCGTTTCTTTCGCGCTCTCCATAACGACTACTATACTGCTGCTGCTGCTGTTGCTGACAGGAAGAAAGAAAAGGAAAGCGTACGGGCCTGCCTACTGCTTCAAGTTGAGCCACGCTCGCTGCCGCGCGCATAAATTAGGAGAGTTAAATGATAGAAGAGCAAAGATAGAAAGAAAAAGCGCACGCTATTAGGCCCGGGCCGATCTCGGAGGCAGTGCAATACCGGGCCGACCCGCCTCAGAGTGCTTCAAGCACTCCGCCATATTACAAAAATAAGTTTAATATCTTGGGTCCCAGGACCCGCATCAGATATTAAATCAGGTATCAGGTAACCACAATACACTGAGGCGAAGCGCATATATATGTATATACCCCCGCGATGCGACATCTCCTCTCCCTCTACACCAGCGGAGCACATCTGGTGGAGCGAGCGCCGACGGCGGCGGCGTCGACGGCAGCGCCATCTGTTGGAGTGTGGCTGCGGCGTAGCTAGGCAACGGCGGCTCAAGGTCGTTCGTCGGCCACGACATACGACATACGGCTGAAGTGCGCGACGAGCCGAAATGGCTCGCTGGCTGGCGTAGTAAAGCTTTCGATTTAAAAATTGCTGGTCGTTTAGCTCTGGTTAGCCCTGGTCGAACACGAAAACCTGCATCTCCCTGGCTACGTTTTTGGTCGAGCGACTGGAGGTTTCCATAGATAGCCATACTGACGCACACACAGTAGTAGACATTTTTTTATTTTTTAAACATCTTGCTTTCTTCGAAACGACATTAAAGGCCCTCACACAACGCAGTATATATTTACTATAGCTTCGGTGATATTTACGATTGTATTATTGCTCGTTGTATGCGGAGATATGAAATGAAATTGGTTTCTGGGGGAAGGAAATGGCGCAGTATCTGTTTCAGATCTCAGCGGACACCTGAACCCTCGCGTTGAGGGAAGGAATACAGGAGGCAGTAAGAGGAGAGTGGAAGAAATAGGAGCCGCAGTGGAAAGCTCCGGAATAATTTAGACCACCTGGGGATCTTTGACGAGCACTGACATCGCACAGCACACGGGAGCCTTTGCCCTTCGTCTCCATCGAAACGCTGCGCAGATATGGAACCAAATCCTGTTCCAAATGACGCGCAAACCGTGAAGATAATTTCAGAAAGCCAAATTGAGAAAGAAGTTGGTTTTGGCGGAAAGGAAATGGCGCAATGGGCGACAGGCGTCCTTTCTTTTTCTTAAAACCAACTTTCATTTTCCTTCGCTCACAGCGCGGTTCCGGTGTCCACCGAGATATGTGAGACAGGCGTCATTTCCTTGTTTGACCTCTCGCTAGATTCAAGGCGAAAGTTGCGGCCCCGCTGACGACTCGAAAAGTCAGCGTAGTCAAGCTTTCCGCTTCAAAATGCTGCCTTTCGCCAATATGGAACTCGGGCTGCTTATGAACGTGGCGAATTCTGGATCCTGTACTGACCAGAGCACACTAAAGCGCTGATCTGGGCGATGTCTGTTGATGTTTCCAGACAAGACAGCCTAATAACTGCAACATCAAGGGTTGCTAAGGTGTCAGCGGGATTGAAATGAGATACCATGAGGCTTTTTCAGAACACGACAAGTCATAACCGTTTCACCAGATTTTTGTTGCAACCAACTTGTCTACGTTTAAAAACTCCAGAATACGAAAATTGGTTTGTGCAGCTTCGCGAGACAAAGAAACGGATAACGTTTGACTTACTGCACTCCTGAATTCGCTGTAATCCCACCGGAGGCTATAACCAATAATCTGCAGACTGCTTCCAAATCTTGATATAAAACCGAAGGACATAGGCAGTTTATTGAATGCGGAGTGCCGAATGAAGGCAGCGTTCCAAGCACAGACGAACGAGATATTGCAGAAGAGCAGGGAACTTTAGAGAAATATACAGGGTGCGTCCCCCAAAACTTTGTGCAATTTTAAAACTAGGCTTCCTGAGTTAGAAAAGCGCTTTTTTAGCATATCATTGTGAGCACTGTAGTACATCAGAATACAGCTAAGACGTGCTAACTAGCAGGCTGCTTAGCTAATAATAAATAGTCAGCTTTTTTATTGTTATTGTTAGGCTCCCTAGTTACTGAGAGGCGTGTAGCCCACCGTATATAATATCAATATCAGTTTTAGAATTTAGAACACGCGGTTACCCTCAGTACAGTGGCCTAACAAATTTTGGCGCCAAAATACACGCACTTTCGAGAACCTTGCTGTCAAAGCAACCTCTCCAGTGCAAGTAACTCGTCGAAATACCAGAAATTTATTCGGTCACAGCCCGGATGGTAAGCGCGTTTTCAAAGTCCTAAATACTGACATAGATATTGGTTACGGTGGGCAACATGCTTCTCAATAATTAAGGAGCCTAACAAAAATAGTTAAAAGGTTAACTATTCAACACCCGT